>NW_027252449.1:0-25125 GCF_044704955.1 Pristiophorus japonicus
CATGGCCGGCAGCAGGTGGCCCGACGCCCCGCCAACTTGACACTTGTCATTTCTGTCCTTGGGGGTTGGCGGGGTATCTGCACAGAGGTAGGAGGTGGCAGAATCGAGACTTGGTGAGTTTTCCAAACAAACGTCTCGAGCCTCCAGGTCTGCAGAGACCGACCAGGGCTGCCGCCCAACCGACTATTCACCCTTTTTGGGCGGGAATTTATTCCCTTTTTGCCCATTTTTCGGGTTTTTGGTCGGGCTTCAAAAGCGGCTGCCCGAGGCCTGGCAGAGGCCGGGGCATGGTCCCCGATCGCGCCAGGCGGCTCGCGCGACCCGATTAGGCCCCGAAAGGAGTCGGGAAATCGGCAGACCTGCCCGAGTTCAGCCCGGGGGGGGCGGGGGGCAGGTCGGTTCGGCTCAAATCATTAACCAAAGCCGAGACTTGGTCTCGCTGGCGCAACCGAAGTGCCAGGCTGGATAACTCATTAACCAGAAGGCGGCTGGAGGCAGGCAGGGCTGATGGCTGAGGCCGGGTGGAGGCCACCCGCGGCCGGAAAGTCAAAAGTCCCGTTGTGTGGAAGTCTATGAGGTCAGATTCGGCCGCCTTACCGGGCCTGCGGTTGATGGTTTCCCGCTTGGGCAAGCGAGTCGGCCCGGCAAAGTGGCCACTTGCATTTTCTGGCAAGTGTCTGCGAACAACGTTAATGAGTTGAACCTCGGCAATTGTCGGAAGTCCCGATGAAGAAATGAAAATGCCCCTTTTGCGGGGATTTGGATGCTCATGGCCGGCAGCAGGTGGCCCGACGCCCCGCCAACTTGACACTTGTCATTTCTGTCCTTGGGGGTTGGCGGGGTATCTGCACAGAGGTAGGAGGTGGCAGAATCGAGACTTGGTGAGTTTTCCAAACAAACGTCTCGAGCCTCCAGGTCTGCAGAGACCGACCAGGGCTGCCGCCCAACCGACTATTCACCCTTTTTGGGCGGGAATTTATTCCCTTTTTGCCCATTTTTCGGGTTTTTGGTCGGGCTTCAAAAGCGGCTGCCCGAGGCCTGGCAGAGGCCGGGGCATGGTCCCCGATCGCGCCAGGCGGCTCGCGCGACGCGATTAGGCCCCGAAAGGAGTCGGGAAATCGGCAGACCTGCCCGAGTTCAGCCCGCGGGGGCGGGGGGCAGGTCGGTTCGGCTCAAATCATTAACCAAAGCCGAGACTTGGTCTCGCTGGCGCAACCGAAGTGCCAGGCTGGATAACTCATTAACCAGAAGGCGGCTGGAGGCAGGCAGGGCTGATGGCTGAGGCCGGGTGGAGGCCACCCGCGGCCGGGAAAGTCAAAAGTCCCGTTGTGTGGAAGTCTATGAGGTCAGATTCGGCCGCCTTACCGGGCCTTCGGTTGATGGTTTCCCGCTTGGGCAAGCGAGTCGGCCCGGCAAAGTGGCCACTTGCATTTTCTGGCAAGTGTCTGCGAACAACGTTAATGAGTTGAACCTCGGCAATTGTCGGAAGTCCCGATGAAGAAATGAAAATGCCCCTTTTGCGGGGATTTGGATGCTCATGGCCGGCAGCAGGTGGCCCGACGCCCCGCCAACTTGACACTTGTCATTTCTGTCCTTGGGGGTTGGCGGGGTATCTGCACAGAGGTAGGAGGTGGCAGAATCGAGACTTGGTGAGTTTTCCAAACAAACGTCTCGAGCCTCCAGGTCTGCAGAGACCGACCAGGGCTGCCGCCCAACCGACTATTCACCCTTTTTGGGCGGGAATTTATTCCCTTTTTGCCCATTTTTCGGGTTTTTGGTCGGGCTTCAAAAGCGGCTGCCCGAGGCCTGGCAGAGGCCGGGGCATGGGCCCCGATCGCGCCAGGCGGCACGCGCGACCCGATTAGGCCCCGAAAGGAGTCGGGAAATCGGCAGACCTGCCCGACTTCAGCCCGCGGGGGCGGGGGGCAGGTCGGTTCGGCTCAAATCATTAACCAAAGCCGAGACTTGGTCTCGCTGGCGCAACCGAAGTGCCAGGCTGGATAACTCATTAACCAGAAGGCGGCTGGAGGCAGGCAGGGCTGATGGCTGAGGCCGGGTGGAGGCCACCCGCGGCCGGGAAAGTCAAAAGTCCCGTTGTGTGGAAGTCTATGAGGTCAGATTCGGCCGCCTTACCGGGCCTTCGGTTGATGGTTTCCCGCTTGGGCAAGCGAGTCGGCCCGGCAAAGTGGCCACTTGCATTTTCTGGCAAGTGTCTGCGAACAACGTTAATGAGTTGAACCTCGGCAATTGTCGGAAGTCCCGATGAAGAAATGAAAATGCCCCTTTTGCGGGGATTTGGATGCTCATGGCCGGCAGCAGGTGGCCCGACGCCCCGCCAACTTGACACTTGTCATTTCTGTCCTTGGGGGTTGGCGGGGTATCTGCACAGAGGTAGGAGGTGGCAGAATCGAGACTTGGTGAGTTTTCCAAACAAACGTCTCGAGCCTCCAGGTCTGCAGAGACCGACCAGGGCTGCCGCCCAACCGACTATTCACCCTTTTTGGGCGGGAATTTATTCCCTTTTTGCCCATTTTTCGGGTTTTTGGTCGGGCTTCAAAAGCGGCTGCCCGAGGCCTGGCAGAGGCCGGGGCATGGGCCCCGATCGCGCCAGGCGGCACGCGCGACCCGATTAGGCCCCGAAAGGAGTCGGGAAATCGGCAGACCTGCCCGACTTCAGCCCGCGGGGGCGGGGGGCAGGTCGGTTCGGCTCAAATCATTAACCAAAGCCGAGACTTGGTCTCGCTGGCGCAACCGAAGTGCCAGGCTGGATAACTCATTAACCAGAAGGCGGCTGGAGGCAGGCAGGGCTGATGGCTGAGGCCGGGTGGAGGCCACCCGCGGCCGGGAAAGTCAAAAGTCCCGTTGTGTGGAAGTCTATGAGGTCAGATTCGGCCGCCTTACCGGGCCTTCGGTTGATGGTTTCCCGCTTGGGCAAGCGAGTCGGCCCGGCAAAGTGGCCACTTGCATTTTCTGGCAAGTGTCTGCGAACAACGTTAATGAGTTGAACCTTGGAAATTGCCGGAAGTCCCGATGAAGAAATGAAAATGCCCCTTTTGCGGGGATTTGGATGCTCATGGCCGGCAGCAGGTGGCCCGACGCCCCGCCAACTTGACACTTGTCATTTCTGTCCTTGGGGGTTGGCGGGGTATCTGCACAGAGGTAGGAGGTGGCAGAATCGAGACTTGGTGAGTTTTCCAAACAAACGTCTCGAGCCTCCAGGTCTGCAGAGACCGACCAGGGCTGCCGCCCAACCGACTATTCACCCTTTTTGGGCGGGAATTTATTCCCTTTTTGCCCATTTTTCGGGTTTTTGGTCGGGCTTCAAAAGCGGCTGCCCGAGGCCTGGCAGAGGCCGGGGCATGGGCCCCGATCGCGCCAGGCGGCTCGCGCGACCCGATTAGGCCCCGAAAGGAGTCGGGAAATCGGCAGACCTTGCCGAGTTCAGCCCGCGGTGGCGGGGGGCAGGTCGGTTCGGCTCAAATCATTAACCAAAGCCGAGACTTGGTCTCGCTGGCGCAACCGAAGTGCCAGGCTGGATAACTCATTAACCAGAAGGCGGCTGGAGGCAGGCAGGGCTGATGGCTGAGGCCGGGTGGAGGCCACCCGCGGCCGGGAAAGTCAAAAGTCCCGTTGTGTGGAAGTCTATGAGGTCAGATTCGGCCGCCTTACCGGGCCTTCGGTTGATGGTTTCCCGCTTGGGCAAGCGAGTCGGCCCGGCAAAGTGGCCACTTGCATTTTCTGGCAAGTGTCTGCGAACAACGTTAATGAGTTGAACCTTGGAAATTGCCGGAAGTCCCGATGAAGAAATGAAAATGCCCCTTTTGCGGGGATTTGGATGCTCATGGCCGGCAGCAGGTGGCCCGACGCCCCGCCAACTTGACACTTGTCATTTCTGTCCTTGGGGGTTGGCGGGGTATCTGCACAGAGGTAGGAGGTGGCAGAATCGAGACTTGGTGAGTTTTCCAAACAAACGTCTCGAGCCTCCAGGTCTGCAGAGACCGACCAGGGCTGCCGCCCAACCGACTATTCACCCTTTTTGGGCGGGAATTTATTCCCTTTTTGCCCATTTTTCGGGTTTTTGGTCGGGCTTCAAAAGCGGCTGCCCGAGGCCTGGCAGAGGCCGGGGCATGGTCCCCGATCGCGCCAGGCGGCTCGCGCGACCCGATTAGGCCCCGAAAGGAGTCGGGAAATCGGCAGACCTGCCCGAGTTCAGCCCGGGGGGGGCGGGGGGCAGGTCGGTTCGGCTCAAATCATTAACCAAAGCCGAGACTTGGTCTCGCTGGCGCAACCGAAGTGCCAGGCTGGATAACTCATTAACCAGAAGGCGGCTGGAGGCAGGCAGGGCTGATGGCTGAGGCCGGGTGGAGGCCACCCGCGGCCGGGAAAGTCAAAAGTCCCGTTGTGTGGAAGTCTATGAGGTCAGATTCGGCCGCCTTACCGGGCCTTCGGTTGATGGTTTCCCGCTTGGGCAAGCGAGTCGGCCCGGCAAAGTGGCCACTTGCATTTTCTGGCAAGTGTCTGCGAACAACGTTAATGAGTTGAACCTCGGCAATTGTCGGAAGTCCCGATGAAGAAATGAAAATGCCCCTTTTGCGGGGATTTGGATGCTCATGGCCGGCAGCAGGTGGCCCGACGCCCCGCCAACTTGACACTTGTCATTTCTGTCCTTGGGGGTTGGCGGGGTATCTGCACAGAGGTAGGAGGTGGCAGAATCGAGACTTGGTGAGTTTTCCAAACAAACGTCTCGAGCCTCCAGGTCTGCAGAGACCGACCAGGGCTGCCGCCCAACCGACTATTCACCCTTTTTGGGCGGGAATTTATTCCCTTTTTGCCCATTTTTCGGGTTTTTGGTCGGGCTTCAAAAGCGGCTGCCCGAGGCCTGGCAGAGGCCGGGGCATGGTCCCCGATCGCGCCAGGCGGCTCGCGCGACCCGATTAGGCCCCGAAAGGAGTCGGGAAATCGGCAGACCTGCCCGAGTTCAGCCCGGGGGGGGCGGGGGGCAGGTCGGTTCGGCTCAAATCATTAACCAAAGCCGAGACTTGGTCTCGCTGGCGCAACCGAAGTGCCAGGCTGGATAACTCATTAACCAGAAGGCGGCTGGAGGCAGGCAGGGCTGATGGCTGAGGCCGGGTGGAGGCCACCCGCGGCCGGGAAAGTCAAAAGTCCCGTTGTGTGGAAGTCTATGAGGTCAGATTCGGCCGCCTTACCGGGCCTTCGGTTGATGGTTTCCCGCTTGGGCAAGCGAGTCGGCCCGGCAAAGTGGCCACTTGCATTTTCTGGCAAGTGTCTGCGAACAACGTTAATGAGTTGAACCTCGGAAATTGCCGGAAGTCCCGATGAAGAAATGAAAATGCCCCTTTTGCGGGGATTTGGATGCTCATGGCCGGCAGCAGGTGGCCCGACGCCCCGCCAACTTGACACTTGTCATTTCTGTCCTTGGGGGTTGGCGGGGTATCTGCACAGAGGTAGGAGGTGGCAGAATCGAGACTTGGTGAGTTTTCCAAACAAACGTCTCGAGCCTCCAGGTCTGCAGAGACCGACCAGGGCTGCCGCCCAACCGACTATTCACCCTTTTTGGGCGGGAATTTATTCCCTTTTTGCCCATTTTTCGGGTTTTTGGTCGGGCTTCAAAAGCGGCTGCCCGAGGCCTGGCAGAGGCCGGGGCATGGTCCCCGATCGCGCCAGGCGGCTCGCGCGACCCGATTAGGCCCCGAAAGGAGTCGGGAAATCGGCAGACCTGCCCGAGTTCAGCCCGGGGGGGGCGGGGGGCAGGTCGGTTCGGCTCAAATCATTAACCAAAGCCGAGACTTGGTCTCGCTGGCGCAACCGAAGTGCCAGGCTGGATAACTCATTAACCAGAAGGCGGCTGGAGGCAGGCAGGGCTGATGGCTGAGGCCGGGTGGAGGCCACCCGCGGCCGGGAAAGTCAAAAGTCCCGTTGTGTGGAAGTCTATGAGGTCAGATTCGGCCGCCTTACCGGGCCTTCGGTTGATGGTTTCCCGCTTGGGCAAGCGAGTCGGCCCGGCAAAGTGGCCACTTGCATTTTCTGGCAAGTGTCTGCGAACAACGTTAATGAGTTGAACCTTGGAAATTGCCGGAAGTCCCGATGAAGAAATGAAAATGCCCCTTTTGCGGGGATTTGGATGCTCATGGCCGGCAGCAGGTGGCCCGACGCCCCGCCAACTTGACACTTGTCATTTCTGTCCTTGGGGGTTGGCGGGGTATCTGCACAGAGGTAGGAGGTGGCAGAATCGAGACTTGGTGAGTTTTCCAAACAAACGTCTCGAGCCTCCAGGTCTGCAGAGACCGACCAGGGCTGCCGCCCAACCGACTATTCACCCTTTTTGGGCGGGAATTTATTCCCTTTTTGCCCATTTTTCGGGTTTTTGGTCGGGCTTCAAAAGCGGCTGCCCGAGGCCTGGCAGAGGCCGGGGCATGGTCCCCGATCGCGCCAGGCGGCTCGCGCGACCCGATTAGGCCCCGAAAGGAGTCGGGAAATCGGCAGACCTGCCCGAGTTCAGCCCGGGGGGGGCGGGGGGCAGGTCGGTTCGGCTCAAATCATTAACCAAAGCCGAGACTTGGTCTCGCTGGCGCAACCGAAGTGCCAGGCTGGATAACTCATTAACCAGAAGGCGGCTGGAGGCAGGCAGGGCTGATGGCTGAGGCCGGGTGGAGGCCACCCGCGGCCGGGAAAGTCAAAAGTCCCGTTGTGTGGAAGTCTATGAGGTCAGATTCGGCCGCCTTACCGGGCCTGCGGTTGATGGTTTCCCGCTTGGGCAAGCGAGTCGGCCCGGCAAAGTGGCCACTTGCATTTTCTGGCAAGTGTCTGCGAACAACGTTAATGAGTTGAACCTCGGCAATTGTCGGAAGTCCCGATGAAGAAATGAAAATGCCCCTTTTGCGGGGATTTGGATGCTCATGGCCGGCAGCAGGTGGCCCGACGCCCCGCCAACTTGACACTTGTCATTTCTGTCCTTGGGGGTTGGCGGGGTATCTGCACAGAGGTAGGAGGTGGCAGAATCGAGACTTGGTGAGTTTTCCAAACAAACGTCTCGAGCCTCCAGGTCTGCAGAGACCGACCAGGGCTGCCGCCCAACCGACTATTCACCCTTTTTGGGCGGGAATTTATTCCCTTTTTGCCCATTTTTCGGGTTTTTGGTCGGGCTTCAAAAGCGGCTGCCCGAGGCCTGGCAGAGGCCGGGGCATGGGCCCCGATCGCGCCAGGCGGCACGCGCGACCCGATTAGGCCCCGAAAGGAGTCGGGAAATCGGCAGACCTGCCCGACTTCAGCCCGCGGGGGCGGGGGGCAGGTCGGTTCGGCTCAAATCATTAACCAAAGCCGAGACTTGGTCTCGCTGGCGCAACCGAAGTGCCAGGCTGGATAACTCATTAACCAGAAGGCGGCTGGAGGCAGGCAGGGCTGATGGCTGAGGCCGGGTGGAGGCCACCCGCGGCCGGGAAAGTCAAAAGTCCCGTTGTGTGGAAGTCTATGAGGTCAGATTCGGCCGCCTTACCGGGCCTTCGGTTGATGGTTTCCCGCTTGGGCAAGCGAGTCGGCCCGGCAAAGTGGCCACTTGCATTTTCTGGCAAGTGTCTGCGAACAACGTTAATGAGTTGAACCTTGGAAATTGCCGGAAGTCCCGATGAAGAAATGAAAATGCCCCTTTTGCGGGGATTTGGATGCTCATGGCCGGCAGCAGGTGGCCCGACGCCCCGCCAACTTGACACTTGTCATTTCTGTCCTTGGGGGTTGGCGGGGTATCTGCACAGAGGTAGGAGGTGGCAGAATCGAGACTTGGTGAGTTTTCCAAACAAACGTCTCGAGCCTCCAGGTCTGCAGAGACCGACCAGGGCTGCCGCCCAACCGACTATTCACCCTTTTTGGGCGGGAATTTATTCCCTTTTTGCCCATTTTTCGGGTTTTTGGTCGGGCTTCAAAAGCGGCTGCCCGAGGCCTGGCAGAGGCCGGGGCATGGGCCCCGATCGCGCCAGGCGGCTCGCGCGACCCGATTAGGCCCCGAAAGGAGTCGGGAAATCGGCAGACCTTGCCGAGTTCAGCCCGCGGTGGCGGGGGGCAGGTCGGTTCGGCTCAAATCATTAACCAAAGCCGAGACTTGGTCTCGCTGGCGCAACCGAAGTGCCAGGCTGGATAACTCATTAACCAGAAGGCGGCTGGAGGCAGGCAGGGCTGATGGCTGAGGCCGGGTGGAGGCCACCCGCGGCCGGGAAAGTCAAAAGTCCCGTTGTGTGGAAGTCTATGAGGTCAGATTCGGCCGCCTTACCGGGCCTTCGGTTGATGGTTTCCCGCTTGGGCAAGCGAGTCGGCCCGGCAAAGTGGCCACTTGCATTTTCTGGCAAGTGTCTGCGAACAACGTTAATGAGTTGAACCTTGGAAATTGCCGGAAGTCCCGATGAAGAAATGAAAATGCCCCTTTTGCGGGGATTTGGATGCTCATGGCCGGCAGCAGGTGGCCCGACGCCCCGCCAACTTGACACTTGTCATTTCTGTCCTTGGGGGTTGGCGGGGTATCTGCACAGAGGTAGGAGGTGGCAGAATCGAGACTTGGTGAGTTTTCCAAACAAACGTCTCGAGCCTCCAGGTCTGCAGAGACCGACCAGGGCTGCCGCCCAACCGACTATTCACCCTTTTTGGGCGGGAATTTATTCCCTTTTTGCCCATTTTTCGGGTTTTTGGTCGGGCTTCAAAAGCGGCTGCCCGAGGCCTGGCAGAGGCCGGGGCATGGTCCCCGATCGCGCCAGGCGGCTCGCGCGACCCGATTAGGCCCCGAAAGGAGTCGGGAAATCGGCAGACCTGCCCGAGTTCAGCCCGGGGGGGGCGGGGGGCAGGTCGGTTCGGCTCAAATCATTAACCAAAGCCGAGACTTGGTCTCGCTGGCGCAACCGAAGTGCCAGGCTGGATAACTCATTAACCAGAAGGCGGCTGGAGGCAGGCAGGGCTGATGGCTGAGGCCGGGTGGAGGCCACCCGCGGCCGGGAAAGTCAAAAGTCCCGTTGTGTGGAAGTCTATGAGGTCAGATTCGGCCGCCTTACCGGGCCTTCGGTTGATGGTTTCCCGCTTGGGCAAGCGAGTCGGCCCGGCAAAGTGGCCACTTGCATTTTCTGGCAAGTGTCTGCGAACAACGTTAATGAGTTGAACCTCGGCAATTGTCGGAAGTCCCGATGAAGAAATGAAAATGCCCCTTTTGCGGGGATTTGGATGCTCATGGCCGGCAGCAGGTGGCCCGACGCCCCGCCAACTTGACACTTGTCATTTCTGTCCTTGGGGGTTGGCGGGGTATCTGCACAGAGGTAGGAGGTGGCAGAATCGAGACTTGGTGAGTTTTCCAAACAAACGTCTCGAGCCTCCAGGTCTGCAGAGACCGACCAGGGCTGCCGCCCAACCGACTATTCACCCTTTTTGGGCGGGAATTTATTCCCTTTTTGCCCATTTTTCGGGTTTTTGGTCGGGCTTCAAAAGCGGCTGCCCGAGGCCTGGCAGAGGCCGGGGCATGGTCCCCGATCGCGCCAGGCGGCTCGCGCGACCCGATTAGGCCCCGAAAGGAGTCGGGAAATCGGCAGACCTGCCCGAGTTCAGCCCGGGGGGGGCGGGGGGCAGGTCGGTTCGGCTCAAATCATTAACCAAAGCCGAGACTTGGTCTCGCTGGCGCAACCGAAGTGCCAGGCTGGATAACTCATTAACCAGAAGGCGGCTGGAGGCAGGCAGGGCTGATGGCTGAGGCCGGGTGGAGGCCACCCGCGGCCGGGAAAGTCAAAAGTCCCGTTGTGTGGAAGTCTATGAGGTCAGATTCGGCCGCCTTACCGGGCCTTCGGTTGATGGTTTCCCGCTTGGGCAAGCGAGTCGGCCCGGCAAAGTGGCCACTTGCATTTTCTGGCAAGTGTCTGCGAACAACGTTAATGAGTTGAACCTCGGAAATTGCCGGAAGTCCCGATGAAGAAATGAAAATGCCCCTTTTGCGGGGATTTGGATGCTCATGGCCGGCAGCAGGTGGCCCGACGCCCCGCCAACTTGACACTTGTCATTTCTGTCCTTGGGGGTTGGCGGGGTATCTGCACAGAGGTAGGAGGTGGCAGAATCGAGACTTGGTGAGTTTTCCAAACAAACGTCTCGAGCCTCCAGGTCTGCAGAGACCGACCAGGGCTGCCGCCCAACCGACTATTCACCCTTTTTGGGCGGGAATTTATTCCCTTTTTGCCCATTTTTCGGGTTTTTGGTCGGGCTTCAAAAGCGGCTGCCCGAGGCCTGGCAGAGGCCGGGGCATGGTCCCCGATCGCGCCAGGCGGCTCGCGCGACCCGATTAGGCCCCGAAAGGAGTCGGGAAATCGGCAGACCTGCCCGAGTTCAGCCCGGGGGGGGCGGGGGGCAGGTCGGTTCGGCTCAAATCATTAACCAAAGCCGAGACTTGGTCTCGCTGGCGCAACCGAAGTGCCAGGCTGGATAACTCATTAACCAGAAGGCGGCTGGAGGCAGGCAGGGCTGATGGCTGAGGCCGGGTGGAGGCCACCCGCGGCCGGGAAAGTCAAAAGTCCCGTTGTGTGGAAGTCTATGAGGTCAGATTCGGCCGCCTTACCGGGCCTTCGGTTGATGGTTTCCCGCTTGGGCAAGCGAGTCGGCCCGGCAAAGTGGCCACTTGCATTTTCTGGCAAGTGTCTGCGAACAACGTTAATGAGTTGAACCTTGGAAATTGCCGGAAGTCCCGATGAAGAAATGAAAATGCCCCTTTTGCGGGGATTTGGATGCTCATGGCCGGCAGCAGGTGGCCCGACGCCCCGCCAACTTGACACTTGTCATTTCTGTCCTTGGGGGTTGGCGGGGTATCTGCACAGAGGTAGGAGGTGGCAGAATCGAGACTTGGTGAGTTTTCCAAACAAACGTCTCGAGCCTCCAGGTCTGCAGAGACCGACCAGGGCTGCCGCCCAACCGACTATTCACCCTTTTTGGGCGGGAATTTATTCCCTTTTTGCCCATTTTTCGGGTTTTTGGTCGGGCTTCAAAAGCGGCTGCCCGAGGCCTGGCAGAGGCCGGGGCATGGTCCCCGATCGCGCCAGGCGGCTCGCGCGACCCGATTAGGCCCCGAAAGGAGTCGGGAAATCGGCAGACCTGCCCGAGTTCAGCCCGGGGGGGGCGGGGGGCAGGTCGGTTCGGCTCAAATCATTAACCAAAGCCGAGACTTGGTCTCGCTGGCGCAACCGAAGTGCCAGGCTGGATAACTCATTAACCAGAAGGCGGCTGGAGGCAGGCAGGGCTGATGGCTGAGGCCGGGTGGAGGCCACCCGCGGCCGGGAAAGTCAAAAGTCCCGTTGTGTGGAAGTCTATGAGGTCAGATTCGGCCGCCTTACCGGGCCTGCGGTTGATGGTTTCCCGCTTGGGCAAGCGAGTCGGCCCGGCAAAGTGGCCACTTGCATTTTCTGGCAAGTGTCTGCGAACAACGTTAATGAGTTGAACCTCGGCAATTGTCGGAAGTCCCGATGAAGAAATGAAAATGCCCCTTTTGCGGGGATTTGGATGCTCATGGCCGGCAGCAGGTGGCCCGACGCCCCGCCAACTTGACACTTGTCATTTCTGTCCTTGGGGGTTGGCGGGGTATCTGCACAGAGGTAGGAGGTGGCAGAATCGAGACTTGGTGAGTTTTCCAAACAAACGTCTCGAGCCTCCAGGTCTGCAGAGACCGACCAGGGCTGCCGCCCAACCGACTATTCACCCTTTTTGGGCGGGAATTTATTCCCTTTTTGCCCATTTTTCGGGTTTTTGGTCGGGCTTCAAAAGCGGCTGCCCGAGGCCTGGCAGAGGCCGGGGCATGGGCCCCGAACGCGCCAGGCGGCACGCGCGACCCGATTAGGCCCCGAAAGGAGTCGGGAAATCGGCAGACCTGCCCGACTTCAGCCCGCGGGGGCGGGGGGCAGGTCGGTTCGGCTCAAATCATTAACCAAAGCCGAGACTTGGTCTCGCTGGCGCAACCGAAGTGCCAGGCTGGATAACTCATTAACCAGAAGGCGGCTGGAGGCAGGCAGGGCTGATGGCTGAGGCCGGGTGGAGGCCACCCGCGGCCGGGAAAGTCAAAAGTCCCGTTGTGTGGAAGTCTATGAGGTCAGATTCGGCCGCCTTACCGGGCCTTCGGTTGATGGTTTCCCGCTTGGGCAAGCGAGTCGGCCCGGCAAAGTGGCCACTTGCATTTTCTGGCAAGTGTCTGCGAACAACGTTAATGAGTTGAACCTTGGAAATTGCCGGAAGTCCCGATGAAGAAATGAAAATGCCCCTTTTGCGGGGATTTGGATGCTCATGGCCGGCAGCAGGTGGCCCGACGCCCCGCCAACTTGACACTTGTCATTTCTGTCCTTGGGGGTTGGCGGGGTATCTGCACAGAGGTAGGAGGTGGCAGAATCGAGACTTGGTGAGTTTTCCAAACAAACGTCTCGAGCCTCCAGGTCTGCAGAGACCGACCAGGGCTGCCGCCCAACCGACTATTCACCCTTTTTGGGCGGGAATTTATTCCCTTTTTGCCCATTTTTCGGGTTTTTGGTCGGGCTTCAAAAGCGGCTGCCCGAGGCCTGGCAGAGGCCGGGGCATGGGCCCCGATCGCGCCAGGCGGCTCGCGCGACCCGATTAGGCCCCGAAAGGAGTCGGGAAATCGGCAGACCTTGCCGAGTTCAGCCCGCGGTGGCGGGGGGCAGGTCGGTTCGGCTCAAATCATTAACCAAAGCCGAGACTTGGTCTCGCTGGCGCAACCGAAGTGCCAGGCTGGATAACTCATTAACCAGAAGGCGGCTGGAGGCAGGCAGGGCTGATGGCTGAGGCCGGGTGGAGGCCACCCGCGGCCGGGAAAGTCAAAAGTCCCGTTGTGTGGAAGTCTATGAGGTCAGATTCGGCCGCCTTACCGGGCCTTCGGTTGATGGTTTCCCGCTTGGGCAAGCGAGTCGGCCCGGCAAAGTGGCCACTTGCATTTTCTGGCAAGTGTCTGCGAACAACGTTAATGAGTTGAACCTTGGAAATTGCCGGAAGTCCCGATGAAGAAATGAAAATGCCCCTTTTGCGGGGATTTGGATGCTCATGGCCGGCAGCAGGTGGCCCGACGCCCCGCCAACTTGACACTTGTCATTTCTGTCCTTGGGGGTTGGCGGGGTATCTGCACAGAGGTAGGAGGTGGCAGAATCGAGACTTGGTGAGTTTTCCAAACAAACGTCTCGAGCCTCCAGGTCTGCAGAGACCGACCAGGGCTGCCGCCCAACCGACTATTCACCCTTTTTGGGCGGGAATTTATTCCCTTTTTGCCCATTTTTCGGGTTTTTGGTCGGGCTTCAAAAGCGGCTGCCCGAGGCCTGGCAGAGGCCGGGGCATGGTCCCCGATCGCGCCAGGCGGCTCGCGCGACCCGATTAGGCCCCGAAAGGAGTCGGGAAATCGGCAGACCTGCCCGAGTTCAGCCCGGGGGGGGCGGGGGGCAGGTCGGTTCGGCTCAAATCATTAACCAAAGCCGAGACTTGGTCTCGCTGGCGCAACCGAAGTGCCAGGCTGGATAACTCATTAACCAGAAGGCGGCTGGAGGCAGGCAGGGCTGATGGCTGAGGCCGGGTGGAGGCCACCCGCGGCCGGGAAAGTCAAAAGTCCCGTTGTGTGGAAGTCTATGAGGTCAGATTCGGCCGCCTTACCGGGCCTTCGGTTGATGGTTTCCCGCTTGGGCAAGCGAGTCGGCCCGGCAAAGTGGCCACTTGCATTTTCTGGCAAGTGTCTGCGAACAACGTTAATGAGTTGAACCTCGGAAATTGCCGGAAGTCCCGATGAAGAAATGAAAATGCCCCTTTTGCGGGGATTTGGATGCTCATGGCCGGCAGCAGGTGGCCCGACGCCCCGCCAACTTGACACTTGTCATTTCTGTCCTTGGGGGTTGGCGGGGTATCTGCACAGAGGTAGGAGGTGGCAGAATCGAGACTTGGTGAGTTTTCCAAACAAACGTCTCGAGCCTCCAGGTCTGCAGAGACCGACCAGGGCTGCCGCCCAACCGACTATTCACCCTTTTTGGGCGGGAATTTATTCCCTTTTTGCCCATTTTTCGGGTTTTTGGTCGGGCTTCAAAAGCGGCTGCCCGAGGCCTGGCAGAGGCCGGGGCATGGTCCCCGATCGCGCCAGGCGGCTCGCGCGACCCGATTAGGCCCCGAAAGGAGTCGGGAAATCGGCAGACCTGCCCGAGTTCAGCCCGGGGGGGGCGGGGGGCAGGTCGGTTCGGCTCAAATCATTAACCAAAGCCGAGACTTGGTCTCGCTGGCGCAACCGAAGTGCCAGGCTGGATAACTCATTAACCAGAAGGCGGCTGGAGGCAGGCAGGGCTGATGGCTGAGGCCGGGTGGAGGCCACCCGCGGCCGGGAAAGTCAAAAGTCCCGTTGTGTGGAAGTCTATGAGGTCAGATTCGGCCGCCTTACCGGGCCTTCGGTTGATGGTTTCCCGCTTGGGCAAGCGAGTCGGCCCGGCAAAGTGGCCACTTGCATTTTCTGGCAAGTGTCTGCGAACAACGTTAATGAGTTGAACCTCGGAAATTGCCGGAAGTCCCGATGAAGAAATGAAAATGCCCCTTTTGCGGGGATTTGGATGCTCATGGCCGGCAGCAGGTGGCCCGACGCCCCGCCAACTTGACACTTGTCATTTCTGTCCTTGGGGGTTGGCGGGGTATCTGCACAGAGGTAGGAGGTGGCAGAATCGAGACTTGGTGAGTTTTCCAAACAAACGTCTCGAGCCTCCAGGTCTGCAGAGACCGACCAGGGCTGCCGCCCAACCGACTATTCACCCTTTTTGGGCGGGAATTTATTCCCTTTTTGCCCATTTTTCGGGTTTTTGGTCGGGCTTCAAAAGCGGCTGCCCGAGGCCTGGCAGAGGCCGGGGCATGGTCCCCGATCGCGCCAGGCGGCTCGCGCGACCCGATTAGGCCCCGAAAGGAGTCGGGAAATCGGCAGACCTGCCCGAGTTCAGCCCGGGGGGGGCGGGGGGCAGGTCGGTTCGGCTCAAATCATTAACCAAAGCCGAGACTTGGTCTCGCTGGCGCAACCGAAGTGCCAGGCTGGATAACTCATTAACCAGAAGGCGGCTGGAGGCAGGCAGGGCTGATGGCTGAGGCCGGGTGGAGGCCACCCGCGGCCGGGAAAGTCAAAAGTCCCGTTGTGTGGAAGTCTATGAGGTCAGATTCGGCCGCCTTACCGGGCCTTCGGTTGATGGTTTCCCGCTTGGGCAAGCGAGTCGGCCCGGCAAAGTGGCCACTTGCATTTTCTGGCAAGTGTCTGCGAACAACGTTAATGAGTTGAACCTCGGAAATTGCCGGAAGTCCCGATGAAGAAATGAAAATGCCCCTTTTGCGGGGATTTGGATGCTCATGGCCGGCAGCAGGTGGCCCGACGCCCCGCCAACTTGACACTTGTCATTTCTGTCCTTGGGGGTTGGCGGGGTATCTGCACAGAGGTAGGAGGTGGCAGAATCGAGACTTGGTGAGTTTTCCAAACAAACGTCTCGAGCCTCCAGGTCTGCAGAGACCGACCAGGGCTGCCGCCCAACCGACTATTCACCCTTTTTGGGCGGGAATTTATTCCCTTTTTGCCCATTTTTCGGGTTTTTGGTCGGGCTTCAAAAGCGGCTGCCCGAGGCCTGGCAGAGGCCGGGGCATGGTCCCCGATCGCGCCAGGCGGCTCGCGCGACCCGATTAGGCCCCGAAAGGAGTCGGGAAATCGGCAGACCTGCCCGAGTTCAGCCCGGGGGGGGCGGGGGGCAGGTCGGTTCGGCTCAAATCATTAACCAAAGCCGAGACTTGGTCTCGCTGGCGCAACCGAAGTGCCAGGCTGGATAACTCATTAACCAGAAGGCGGCTGGAGGCAGGCAGGGCTGATGGCTGAGGCCGGGTGGAGGCCACCCGCGGCCGGGAAAGTCAAAAGTCCCGTTGTGTGGAAGTCTATGAGGTCAGATTCGGCCGCCTTACCGGGCCTTCGGTTGATGGTTTCCCGCTTGGGCAAGCGAGTCGGCCCGGCAAAGTGGCCACTTGCATTTTCTGGCAAGTGTCTGCGAACAACGTTAATGAGTTGAACCTTGGAAATTGCCGGAAGTCCCGATGAAGAAATGAAAATGCCCCTTTTGCGGGGATTTGGATGCTCATGGCCGGCAGCAGGTGGCCCGACGCCCCGCCAACTTGACACTTGTCATTTCTGTCCTTGGGGGTTGGCGGGGTATCTGCACAGAGGTAGGAGGTGGCAGAATCGAGACTTGGTGAGTTTTCCAAACAAACGTCTCGAGCCTCCAGGTCTGCAGAGACCGACCAGGGCTGCCGCCCAACCGACTATTCACCCTTTTTGGGCGGGAATTTATTCCCTTTTTGCCCATTTTTCGGGTTTTTGGTCGGGCTTCAAAAGCGGCTGCCCGAGGCCTGGCAGAGGCCGGGGCATGGTCCCCGATCGCGCCAGGCGGCTCGCGCGACCCGATTAGGCCCCGAAAGGAGTCGGGAAATCGGCAGACCTGCCCGAGTTCAGCCCGGGGGGGGCGGGGGGCAGGTCGGTTCGGCTCAAATCATTAACCAAAGCCGAGACTTGGTCTCGCTGGCGCAACCGAAGTGCCAGGCTGGATAACTCATTAACCAGAAGGCGGCTGGAGGCAGGCAGGGCTGATGGCTGAGGCCGGGTGGAGGCCACCCGCGGCCGGGAAAGTCAAAAGTCCCGTTGTGTGGAAGTCTATGAGGTCAGATTCGGCCGCCTTACCGGGCCTGCGGTTGATGGTTTCCCGCTTGGGCAAGCGAGTCGGCCCGGCAAAGTGGCCACTTGCATTTTCTGGCAAGTGTCTGCGAACAACGTTAATGAGTTGAACCTCGGCAATTGTCGGAAGTCCCGATGAAGAAATGAAAATGCCCCTTTTGCGGGGATTTGGATGCTCATGGCCGGCAGCAGGTGGCCCGACGCCCCGCCAACTTGACACTTGTCATTTCTGTCCTTGGGGGTTGGCGGGGTATCTGCACAGAGGTAGGAGGTGGCAGAATCGAGACTTGGTGAGTTTTCCAAACAAACGTCTCGAGCCTCCAGGTCTGCAGAGACCGACCAGGGCTGCCGCCCAACCGACTATTCACCCTTTTTGGGCGGGAATTTATTCCCTTTTTGCCCATTTTTCGGGTTTTTGGTCGGGCTTCAAAAGCGGCTGCCCGAGGCCTGGCAGAGGCCGGGGCATGGTCCCCGATCGCGCCAGGCGGCTCGCGCGACGCGATTAGGCCCCGAAAGGAGTCGGGAAATCGGCAGACCTGCCCGAGTTCAGCCCGCGGGGGCGGGGGGCAGGTCGGTTCGGCTCAAATCATTAACCAAAGCCGAGACTTGGTCTCGCTGGCGCAACCGAAGTGCCAGGCTGGATAACTCATTAACCAGAAGGCGGCTGGAGGCAGGCAGGGCTGATGGCTGAGGCCGGGTGGAGGCCACCCGCGGCCGGGAAAGTCAAAAGTCCCGTTGTGTGGAAGTCTATGAGGTCAGATTCGGCCGCCTTACCGGGCCTTCGGTTGATGGTTTCCCGCTTGGGCAAGCGAGTCGGCCCGGCAAAGTGGCCACTTGCATTTTCTGGCAAGTGTCTGCGAACAACGTTAATGAGTTGAACCTCGGCAATTGTCGGAAGTCCCGATGAAGAAATGAAAATGCCCCTTTTGCGGGGATTTGGATGCTCATGGCCGGCAGCAGGTGGCCCGACGCCCCGCCAACTTGACACTTGTCATTTCTGTCCTTGGGGGTTGGCGGGGTATCTGCACAGAGGTAGGAGGTGGCAGAATCGAGACTTGGTGAGTTTTCCAAACAAACGTCTCGAGCCTCCAGGTCTGCAGAGACCGACCAGGGCTGCCGCCCAACCGACTATTCACCCTTTTTGGGCGGGAATTTATTCCCTTTTTGCCCATTTTTCGGGTTTTTGGTCGGGCTTCAAAAGCGGCTGCCCGAGGCCTGGCAGAGGCCGGGGCATGGTCCCCGATCGCGCCAGGCGGCTCGCGCGACCCGATTAGGCCCCGAAAGGAGTCGGGAAATCGGCAGACCTGCCCGAGTTCAGCCCGGGGGGGGCGGGGGGCAGGTCGGTTCGGCTCAAATCATTAACCAAAGCCGAGACTTGGTCTCGCTGGCGCAACCGAAGTGCCAGGCTGGATAACTCATTAACCAGAAGGCGGCTGGAGGCAGGCAGGGCTGATGGCTGAGGCCGGGTGGAGGCCACCCGCGGCCGGGAAAGTCAAAAGTCCCGTTGTGTGGAAGTCTATGAGGTCAGATTCGGCCGCCTTACCGGGCCTTCGGTTGATGGTTTCCCGCTTGGGCAAGCGAGTCGGCCCGGCAAAGTGGCCACTTGCATTTTCTGGCAAGTGTCTGCGAACAACGTTAATGAGTTGAACCTCGGAAATTGCCGGAAGTCCCGATGAAGAAATGAAAATGCCCCTTTTGCGGGGATTTGGATGCTCATGGCCGGCAGCAGGTGGCCCGACGCCCCGCCAACTTGACACTTGTCATTTCTGTCCTTGGGGGTTGGCGGGGTATCTGCACAGAGGTAGGAGGTGGCAGAATCGAGACTTGGTGAGTTTTCCAAACAAACGTCTCGAGCCTCCAGGTCTGCAGAGACCGACCAGGGCTGCCGCCCAACCGACTATTCACCCTTTTTGGGCGGGAATTTATTCCCTTTTTGCCCATTTTTCGGGTTTTTGGTCGGGCTTCAAAAGCGGCTGCCCGAGGCCTGGCAGAGGCCGGGGCATGGTCCCCGATCGCGCCAGGCGGCTCGCGCGACCCGATTAGGCCCCGAAAGGAGTCGGGAAATCGGCAGACCTGCCCGAGTTCAGCCCGGGGGGGGCGGGGGGCAGGTCGGTTCGGCTCAAATCATTAACCAAAGCCGAGACTTGGTCTCGCTGGCGCAACCGAAGTGCCAGGCTGGATAACTCATTAACCAGAAGGCGGCTGGAGGCAGGCAGGGCTGATGGCTGAGGCCGGGTGGAGGCCACCCGCGGCCGGGAAAGTCAAAAGTCCCGTTGTGTGGAAGTCTATGAGGTCAGATTCGGCCGCCTTACCGGGCCTTCGGTTGATGGTTTCCCGCTTGGGCAAGCGAGTCGGCCCGGCAAAGTGGCCACTTGCATTTTCTGGCAAGTGTCTGCGAACAACGTTAATGAGTTGAACCTCGGAAATTGCCGGAAGTCCCGATGAAGAAATGAAAATGCCCCTTTTGCGGGGATTTGGATGCTCATGGCCGGCAGCAGGTGGCCCGACGCCCCGCCAACTTGACACTTGTCATTTCTGTCCTTGGGGGTTGGCGGGGTATCTGCACAGAGGTAGGAGGTGGCAGAATCGAGACTTGGTGAGTTTTCCAAACAAACGTCTCGAGCCTCCAGGTCTGCAGAGACCGACCAGGGCTGCCGCCCAACCGACTATTCACCCTTTTTGGGCGGGAATTTATTCCCTTTTTGCCCATTTTTCGGGTTTTTGGTCGGGCTTCAAAAGCGGCTGCCCGAGGCCTGGCAGAGGCCGGGGCATGGTCCCCGATCGCGCCAGGCGGCTCGCGCGACCCGATTAGGCCCCGAAAGGAGTCGGGAAATCGGCAGACCTGCCCGAGTTCAGCCCGGGGGGGGCGGGGGGCAGGTCGGTTCGGCTCAAATCATTAACCAAAGCCGAGACTTGGTCTCGCTGGCGCAACCGAAGTGCCAGGCTGGATAACTCATTAACCAGAAGGCGGCTGGAGGCAGGCAGGGCTGATGGCTGAGGCCGGGTGGAGGCCACCCGCGGCCGGGAAAGTCAAAAGTCCCGTTGTGTGGAAGTCTATGAGGTCAGATTCGGCCGCCTTACCGGGCCTTCGGTTGATGGTTTCCCGCTTGGGCAAGCGAGTCGGCCCGGCAAAGTGGCCACTTGCATTTTCTGGCAAGTGTCTGCGAACAACGTTAATGAGTTGAACCTTGGAAATTGCCGGAAGTCCCGATGAAGAAATGAAAATGCCCCTTTTGCGGGGATTTGGATGCTCATGGCCGGCAGCAGGTGGCCCGACGCCCCGCCAACTTGACACTTGTCATTTCTGTCCTTGGGGGTTGGCGGGGTATCTGCACAGAGGTAGGAGGTGGCAGAATCGAGACTTGGTGAGTTTTCCAAACAAACGTCTCGAGCCTCCAGGTCTGCAGAGACCGACCAGGGCTGCCGCCCAACCGACTATTCACCCTTTTTGGGCGGGAATTTATTCCCTTTTTGCCCATTTTTCGGGTTTTTGGTCGGGCTTCAAAAGCGGCTGCCCGAGGCCTGGCAGAGGCCGGGGCATGGTCCCCGATCGCGCCAGGCGGCTCGCGCGACCCGATTAGGCCCCGAAAGGAGTCGGGAAATCGGCAGACCTGCCCGAGTTCAGCCCGGGGGGGGCGGGGGGCAGGTCGGTTCGGCTCAAATCATTAACCAAAGCCGAGACTTGGTCTCGCTGGCGCAACCGAAGTGCCAGGCTGGATAACTCATTAACCAGAAGGCGGCTGGAGGCAGGCAGGGCTGATGGCTGAGGCCGGGTGGAGGCCACCCGCGGCCGGGAAAGTCAAAAGTCCCGTTGTGTGGAAGTCTATGAGGTCAGATTCGGCCGCCTTACCGGGCCTGCGGTTGATGGTTTCCCGCTTGGGCAAGCGAGTCGGCCCGGCAAAGTGGCCACTTGCATTTTCTGGCAAGTGTCTGCGAACAACGTTAATGAGTTGAACCTCGGCAATTGTCGGAAGTCCCGATGAAGAAATGAAAATGCCCCTTTTGCGGGGATTTGGATGCTCATGGCCGGCAGCAGGTGGCCCGACGCCCCGCCAACTTGACACTTGTCATTTCTGTCCTTGGGGGTTGGCGGGGTATCTGCACAGAGGTAGGAGGTGGCAGAATCGAGACTTGGTGAGTTTTCCAAACAAACGTCTCGAGCCTCCAGGTCTGCAGAGACCGACCAGGGCTGCCGCCCAACCGACTATTCACCCTTTTTGGGCGGGAATTTATTCCCTTTTTGCCCATTTTTCGGGTTTTTGGTCGGGCTTCAAAAGCGGCTGCCCGAGGCCTGGCAGAGGCCGGGGCATGGGCCCCGATCGCGCCAGGCGGCACGCGCGACCCGATTAGGCCCCGAAAGGAGTCGGGAAATCGGCAGACCTGCCCGACTTCAGCCCGCGGGGGCGGGGGGCAGGTCGGTTCGGCTCAAATCATTAACCAAAGCCGAGACTTGGTCTCGCTGGCGCAACCGAAGTGCCAGGCTGGATAACTCATTAACCAGAAGGCGGCTGGAGGCAGGCAGGGCTGATGGCTGAGGCCGGGTGGAGGCCACCCGCGGCCGGGAAAGTCAAAAGTCCCGTTGTGTGGAAGTCTATGAGGTCAGATTCGGCCGCCTTACCGGGCCTTCGGTTGATGGTTTCCCGCTTGGGCAAGCGAGTCGGCCCGGCAAAGTGGCCACTTGCATTTTCTGGCAAGTGTCTGCGAACAACGTTAATGAGTTGAACCTCGGCAATTGTCGGAAGTCCCGATGAAGAAATGAAAATGCCCCTTTTGCGGGGATTTGGATGCTCATGGCCGGCAGCAGGTGGCCCGACGCCCCGCCAACTTGACACTTGTCATTTCTGTCCTTGGGGGTTGGCGGGGTATCTGCACAGAGGTAGGAGGTGGCAGAATCGAGACTTGGTGAGTTTTCCAAACAAACGTCTCGAGCCTCCAGGTCTGCAGAGACCGACCAGGGCTGCCGCCCAACCGACTATTCACCCTTTTTGGGCGGGAATTTATTCCCTTTTTGCCCATTTTTCGGGTTTTTGGTCGGGCTTCAAAAGCGGCTGCCCGAGGCCTGGCAGAGGCCGGGGCATGGTCCCCGATCGCGCCAGGCGGCTCGCGCGACCCGATTAGGCCCCGAAAGGAGTCGGGAAATCGGCAGACCTGCCCGAGTTCAGCCCGGGGGGGGCGGGGGGCAGGTCGGTTCGGCTCAAATCATTAACCAAAGCCGAGACTTGGTCTCGCTGGCGCAACCGAAGTGCCAGGCTGGATAACTCATTAACCAGAAGGCGGCTGGAGGCAGGCAGGGCTGATGGCTGAGGCCGGGTGGAGGCCACCCGCGGCCGGGAAAGTCAAAAGTCCCGTTGTGTGGAAGTCTATGAGGTCAGATTCGGCCGCCTTACCGGGCCTTCGGTTGATGGTTTCCCGCTTGGGCAAGCGAGTCGGCCCGGCAAAGTGGCCACTTGCATTTTCTGGCAAGTGTCTGCGAACAACGTTAATGAGTTGAACCTCGGAAATTGCCGGAAGTCCCGATGAAGAAATGAAAATGCCCCTTTTGCGGGGATTTGGATGCTCATGGCCGGCAGCAGGTGGCCCGACGCCCCGCCAACTTGACACTTGTCATTTCTGTCCTTGGGGGTTGGCGGGGTATCTGCACAGAGGTAGGAGGTGGCAGAATCGAGACTTGGTGAGTTTTCCAAACAAACGTCTCGAGCCTCCAGGTCTGCAGAGACCGACCAGGGCTGCCGCCCAACCGACTATTCACCCTTTTTGGGCGGGAATTTATTCCCTTTTTGCCCATTTTTCGGGTTTTTGGTCGGGCTTCAAAAGCGGCTGCCCGAGGCCTGGCAGAGGCCGGGGCATGGTCCCCGATCGCGCCAGGCGGCTCGCGCGACCCGATTAGGCCCCGAAAGGAGTCGGGAAATCGGCAGACCTGCCCGAGTTCAGCCCGGGGGGGGCGGGGGGCAGGTCGGTTCGGCTCAAATCATTAACCAAAGCCGAGACTTGGTCTCGCTGGCGCAACCGAAGTGCCAGGCTGGATAACTCATTAACCAGAAGGCGGCTGGAGGCAGGCAGGGCTGATGGCTGAGGCCGGGTGGAGGCCACCCGCGGCCGGGAAAGTCAAAAGTCCCGTTGTGTGGAAGTCTATGAGGTCAGATTCGGCCGCCTTACCGGGCCTTCGGTTGATGGTTTCCCGCTTGGGCAAGCGAGTCGGCCCGGCAAAGTGGCCACTTGCATTTTCTGGCAAGTGTCTGCGAACAACGTTAATGAGTTGAACCTTGGAAATTGCCGGAAGTCCCGATGAAGAAATGAAAATGCCCCTTTTGCGGGGATTTGGATGCTCATGGCCGGCAGCAGGTGGCCCGACGCCCCGCCAACTTGACACTTGTCATTTCTGTCCTTGGGGGTTGGCGGGGTATCTGCACAGAGGTAGGAGGTGGCAGAATCGAGACTTGGTGAGTTTTCCAAACAAACGTCTCGAGCCTCCAGGTCTGCAGAGACCGACCAGGGCTGCCGCCCAACCGACTATTCACCCTTTTTGGGCGGGAATTTATTCCCTTTTTGCCCATTTTTCGGGTTTTTGGTCGGGCTTCAAAAGCGGCTGCCCGAGGCCTGGCAGAGGCCGGGGCATGGTCCCCGATCGCGCCAGGCGGCTCGCGCGACCCGATTAGGCCCCGAAAGGAGTCGGGAAATCGGCAGACCTGCCCGAGTTCAGCCCGGGGGGGGCGGGGGGCAGGTCGGTTCGGCTCAAATCATTAACCAAAGCCGAGACTTGGTCTCGCTGGCGCAACCGAAGTGCCAGGCTGGATAACTCATTAACCAGAAGGCGGCTGGAGGCAGGCAGGGCTGATGGCTGAGGCCGGGTGGAGGCCACCCGCGGCCGGGAAAGTCAAAAGTCCCGTTGTGTGGAAGTCTATGAGGTCAGATTCGGCCGCCTTACCGGGCCTGCGGTTGATGGTTTCCCGCTTGGGCAAGCGAGTCGGCCCGGCAAAGTGGCCACTTGCATTTTCTGGCAAGTGTCTGCGAACAACGTTAATGAGTTGAACCTCGGCAATTGTCGGAAGTCCCGATGAAGAAATGAAAATGCCCCTTTTGCGGGGATTTGGATGCTCATGGCCGGCAGCAGGTGGCCCGACGCCCCGCCAACTTGACACTTGTCATTTCTGTCCTTGGGGGTTGGCGGGGTATCTGCACAGAGGTAGGAGGTGGCAGAATCGAGACTTGGTGAGTTTTCCAAACAAACGTCTCGAGCCTCCAGGTCTGCAGAGACCGACCAGGGCTGCCGCCCAACCGACTATTCACCCTTTTTGGGCGGGAATTTATTCCCTTTTTGCCCATTTTTCGGGTTTTTGGTCGGGCTTCAAAAGCGGCTGCCCGAGGCCTGGCAGAGGCCGGGGCATGGGCCCCGATCGCGCCAGGCGGCACGCGCGACCCGATTAGGCCCCGAAAGGAGTCGGGAAATCGGCAGACCTGCCCGACTTCAGCCCGCGGGGGCGGGGGGCAGGTCGGTTCGGCTCAAATCATTAACCAAAGCCGAGACTTGGTCTCGCTGGCGCAACCGAAGTGCCAGGCTGGATAACTCATTAACCAGAAGGCGGCTGGAGGCAGGCAGGGCTGATGGCTGAGGCCGGGTGGAGGCCACCCGCGGCCGGGAAAGTCAAAAGTCCCGTTGTGTGGAAGTCTATGAGGTCAGATTCGGCCGCCTTACCGGGCCTTCGGTTGATGGTTTCCCGCTTGGGCAAGCGAGTCGGCCCGGCAAAGTGGCCACTTGCATTTTCTGGCAAGTGTCTGCGAACAACGTTAATGAGTTGAACCTTGGAAATTGCCGGAAGTCCCGATGAAGAAATGAAAATGCCCCTTTTGCGGGGATTTGGATGCTCATGGCCGGCAGCAGGTGGCCCGACGCCCCGCCAACTTGACACTTGTCATTTCTGTCCTTGGGGGTTGGCGGGGTATCTGCACAGAGGTAGGAGGTGGCAGAATCGAGACTTGGTGAGTTTTCCAAACAAACGTCTCGAGCCTCCAGGTCTGCAGAGACCGACCAGGGCTGCCGCCCAACCGACTATTCACCCTTTTTGGGCGGGAATTTATTCCCTTTTTGCCCATTTTTCGGGTTTTTGGTCGGGCTTCAAAAGCGGCTGCCCGAGGCCTGGCAGAGGCCGGGGCATGGGCCCCGATCGCGCCAGGCGGCTCGCGCGACCCGATTAGGCCCCGAAAGGAGTCGGGAAATCGGCAGACCTTGCCGAGTTCAGCCCGCGGTGGCGGGGGGCAGGTCGGTTCGGCTCAAATCATTAACCAAAGCCGAGACTTGGTCTCGCTGGCGCAACCGAAGTGCCAGGCTGGATAACTCATTAACCAGAAGGCGGCTGGAGGCAGGCAGGGCTGATGGCTGAGGCCGGGTGGAGGCC
>NW_027252452.1:0-25112 GCF_044704955.1 Pristiophorus japonicus
GAGGGGGGGGGGAGAAGAAGAATGGGGGAGGGGGGGGAAAGAATGATGGGGGAGGGGGGGGGAAAGAATGATGGGGGAGGGGGGGAAGAATGATGGGGGGGAGGAGGAGAAGGATGGGGGGGGAGGGAGAAGAAGGATGAGGGGGAGAAGGGAGAAGAAGGATGGGGGGGGGGGGAGAAGAAGGATGGGGGGAGGGAGAAGAAGGATGGGGGGGGGGGGGGAGGAGAGGGGGAGGAGAAGGAGAAGGGGGAGGGAGGCTGAACGGGCCGGGCCCAGTAGGGCCCGTCTCCAGCACCAGATTTACAGGTGGGTGGCGTTAGGTCGGGTCGGGAGCGCGGGTCATAGAAACATAGAAAATAGGTGCAGGAGTAGGCCATTCGGCCCTTCGAGCCTGCACCGCCATTCAATGAGTTCATGGCTGAACACTCAACTTCAGTACCCAATTCCTGCTTTCTCGCCATACCCCTTGATCCCCCTAGTAGTAAGGACTACATCTAACTCCTTTTTGAATATATTTAGTGAATTGACCTCAACAACTTTCTGTGGTAGAGAATTCCACAGGTTCACCACTCTCTGGGTGAAGATGTTTCTCCTCATCTCGGTCCTAAATGGCTTACCCCTTATCCTTAGACTGTGACCCCTGGTCTGGACTTCCTCAACATTGGGAACATTCTTCTGCATCTAACCTGTCTAAACCCGTCAGAATTTTAAACGTTTCTATGAGATCCCCTCTCATTCTTCTGAACTCCAGTGAATATAAGCCCAGTTGATCCAGTCTTTCTTGATAGGTCAGTCCCGCCATCCCGGGAATCAGTCTGGTGAATTCGCTGCACTCCCTCAATAGCAAGAATGTCCTTCCTCAAGTTAGGAGACCAAAACTGTACACAATACTCCAGGTGTGGCCTCACCAAGGCCCTGTACAACTGTAGCAACACCTCCCTGTCCCTGTACTCAAATTCCCTCGCTCTGAAGGCCAACATGCCATTTGCTTTCTTAACCGCCTGCTGTACCTGCATGCCAACCTTCAATGACTGATGTACCATGACACCCAGGTCTCGCTGCACCTCCCCTTTTCCTAATCTGTCACCATTCAGATAATAGTCGGGCTCTCTGTTTTTACCACCAAAGTGGATAACCTCACATTTATCCACATTATACTTCATCTGCCATGCATTTGCCCACTCACCTAACCTATCCAAGTCACTCTGCAGCCTCATAGCATCCTCCTCGCAGCTCACACTGCCACCCAACTTAGTGTCATCCGCAAATTTGGAGATACTACACTTAATCTCCTCATCTAAATCATTAATGTACAATGTAAACAGTTGGGGCCCCAGCACAGAACCTTGCGGTACCCCACTAGTCACTGCCTGCCATTCTGAAAAGAACCCATTTACTTCTACTCTTTGCTTCCTTTCTGCCAACCAGTTCTCAATCCACGTCAGCACACTACCCCCAATCCCATGTGCTTTAACTTTGCACATTAATCTCTTGTGTGGGACCTTGTCGAAAGCTTTCTGAAAGTCCAAATACACCACATCAACTGGTTCTCCCTTGTCCACTCTATTGGAAACATCCTCAAAAAATTCCAGAAGATTTGTCAAACATGCTTTCCCTTTCACAAATCCATGCTGACTTGTACCTATTATGTCACCACTTTCCAAATGCGCTGTTATGACATCCTTAATAATTGATTCCATCATTTTGCCCACTACCGATGTCAGACTATAATTCCGTTTTCTCTCTCCTTCCTTTTTTAAAAAGTGGGGTTACATTGTGATGTCAACGTGCGCACCGTATGATGTCATGAAAGTCAAGTTGTTTCTATCTATCATTGACCACTGCACTTGCATTAAACAGTGACACAGCCACTCATACATGCACGGATTTATTGGATTTTTGATGCAGGAGTGTCTCTACATGGAAACTGGTTCTGATTGTATACAACGCAGGACAGTGGCATACTTGAGTTGCTTTGCTGTGACCTGGAATAAAAGGTCAATATCCAAGCCAGTGTGTCAAGTGAGACCCTTTTCAAGTTTAGTAGCACCTGAATACACAAAAGAACCAGCCCAAGTGCAGCAACAGCAGGATACAAAGCAGAACCAGTCCAAATGTAGCAGCAGCTAGATACGCAGTAGAATCAGCCCAAATGTCAATATAAATTGTGTTCATGTATCCCACATGACACTTGCATCCTGAAAAATCAGCAGCCCATCTCCCTGTAGAGACAGAACCAAAATGACAAGTTTTCAGAGAAAACAAGTTAGAATAAAGAGTGCCCAAGATTTTCACATGATTTAACAATGAGTGGAAAACAGGCTGGTCAAGAACACTCCTTCAACACCTTATTTAAAAGCAACATGAGCAGTAATCAGCTTATAAAAACGTTGCACGAAATTACGCAGTCCAAAAATAAGAAAGCATGTATTCAATGGTAAACGAAAAAGTGTTTCTTAAAGCTACAGTATATTTTGTTGAATGCTTCTATGCATTTTTGAAACATGAATTTTGAATTTGGCTAAAGTTAACTTCTGGCGTAATCCCGAAGCAGGAGTCGGGTCGGGAGGAAGCAGGAGCTGGGCGTGGGAGGGAGCCTTATGCACGCAGCCCCAGTGAGGCCATTCGGCCAGGGCTAGGGACTGCGTGCTTCGGGCCCCTCCCACACAGTTTTGGGCGCCAGGAGCTCCTGCACACCCACTGTAGCGCGCATGTGCAGAGGTCCCGGCACTGTTTTCAGCGCAGGGACCTGGTTCCGCCCCATACAGCTCGTGCTGCGCTGCGCCGAGCTGCAAACGACCTGCAGGGAGCCGGAGAATCTGTAAGTTTTTTTTAGGCGGACTTTGTGGCGCGAAAAACGGGCATCCAGGTCGGGGCTGCGCCGTTCTCGGCGCGGCCCAAAACTTGGGCCCAGTGTGGTAAAGGCTGTTATTTTCACTGGAGCCACAACCAACCCCACCTCAAATTCTTCATTCCCCTCACTCTGGCTCTTGTGCATCCCCCCCTTCTTTTACCCTATCATGTGGAAGATAAACACCAAAATGGTCGATTTCAGTGTTGTAACTGTTATGTAATCACTGAGAATAAAGAACAGTAAAAGTATTGTGTTAAAATAAAGAAGACATTATAACATATATAGTAAATATAAAAATGAACAACGGATCGGATTCTCTTTAAATGGTCCGATTTGGTACAAGTTGTGCGGTTGGAAGAGAGAAGGAGTGAAAGTCTTAGGGGCAGACCACAAACAACGGGCAATTAAAAATGTTATGGTACAACAGACCAGGGCTTATGTTCTTCGAAACAATATATACTTTACATGAATAGTGGTGTTCAACACTTATAAATCTTGGTACAAGCCCTGCAATTTTCTTTGCAGGAGAGATAGTTTTCATGCTGTACCAAATGCTCATTTTTGCCGTGTAGAAATTTCAAATTTAAGAAAACAAGAATTTTGCTCAAAATCTCAACCAGATGTGCAGTCCGCAGAAAACAAAACACGTGCTGTAGATATAAAATATAAAAGACAAAACTGCAAATACTGAAAATCAGAAATGAAAAGAAAATGCTGGAAATACACGTTCCAAATCTGATGAAGGATTAGCATAAACGTCATAGCCTGTCATTTCACTGTTGGCTGATCTGTGTATTTCCAGCATTTTCTGTTTTATTACATACATATTGTAACTGTTTTCTCTTTATAAATCTGTTGAGTGCCTTCCAAAACTGTCATTCGCCCCTCATTCTCACTCTTTCTAATGCTTCAGTTAATTTATTTCATGTGCCTTTGACAGCTCCCACTCTGCCGTCTTTTCCACAAAAAATGGGGCTTTTACGCAGATATAAACAGTGCTCTGTCAGCATCTTGTCTGACCTGCCAAGCTGTTAGTAACCACAGCTGCCTTTAAATAAGCATGGCAATTAAATCTTCACAAAACTGTCAAACACTTTAAAACAAAAAGTTACTTTTTTTTTTACAAAAGCCTTCAAATTGACACAATTAGATCCAGAGTTCTGAAACCAAGAGCCCATTTAGACTCCCAGGTCCAATGTGGAATTTAAGGAGTCAAAATGCAAAGTTGATGCAGTAACATTTTTCCCACAAAGATGCTTTCAATACACTGTAAACATGTGGGGATACAGTTTTAAATGTGTTAGTGTCATCTAGTGGCAGATTATCAACACTGCCCCAATTTAAATTATTTTATATGGTCCAATTAGGACATACGACAGTACAGCAGAGTGATACTTGGCATGTTCTCAAAGTAAACGGCATCACGTTGAAGCTCTTATCGGCATATTTTCCTCAAATCACATTAATCCACTCGATCAATAAAAAAATTAAGTCACCAAGTGATACTTCTTCCCCTCTTACCAAGCACATTTCATCCCCCCCACCCCCGACAAAGAGATCAGATTGGAAACTACAGCAACAATGCTGCATTTGAATCATTTCCCAGTTCACCCAGGATAACAGTCTCAAATCATTACTTACAGCTCCCCTATGGTTGTAAGCAAATGCAATGGCCGGTGCGGTACTGAGCCATTCAACCAGGAAGGTTGTAGCAGTGTATTTTCAATCTGTGCTGAGTGGAGCAGTGGCTGTACAATTGCTTCAGTGCCTGAGCTAGCTTGATATTGTACCAGATCCGGATATCCCACTGACCTCTTCTGGAAACAATAACTTGTATTTATATATCGCCTTTAATGTAGTGGATGTCAGACAAGCAGTCTGACAATTTAGAGACCATGGAGGGGTCGAGAGAAGTGGTAGTGAGGTAGAGCTGGGTGTCATCAGCGTACACATGGAAACTGACGCCGTGTTTCTTGATGATGTCGCCAAGGGACAACATGTAGATGTGAAATAGGAGAAAGCTAACAACAGATCCTTAGGGGACACCAGAGATAACGATGCGTGAGCGGGAAGAGAAGCCATTACAGATGATTCTCTGGCTACGATTATATCGGTAAGAATGGAACCAGGCAAGTGCAGTCCCACCCAGCTGGATGAGAGTGGAGAGATATTGGAGAAGGATAGAGTGGTCAACCATGTCAAAGGCAGCAGGACAAGACAAGAAGGACGAGGAAGGATAGTTTGCCTTCGTCAGTCACAAAGGATGTCATTTGTGTTTCACCCGTGATATTTTCCCATAATCAAATTGCCTGCTAACATTCACGGTTGAGGCAGCTTATCTAACAGTAAGTTAACATCTTCAGAGAAGAGTGAAATTAAAACAAGCAATGGCTGGGGGAGAATGCTATGATGAAAAGGGACACTGTGCCGTGAGTTGGGCAGTACTGCGGCTGAATAATCCATGAGCCAGCAGCATCTGAAACTACCTTGCATTATTTTTCATTTTGAATAGACTAATATTCACCGCTCCTTTGAAGTATCGAAAATATGTTTAAAGTGTAAACACTTTCAAAATGATGTATAATTATACTCGAGCATAACTTTAATTTGTGTGACACATGTATCATGTGGACATTTTTTTTGAAGGAGCTTCCAATTTTGATCTTCATTGCTCTGTTGCTTATTGTGAATTTTAAATTCAAAATATATTTTTCATTGATTTCAAACAAAACTCTGGAAGGCATATATGATCACAATGATAATATTTAAGACGGTTACTTATAATTTTTCTGTTATCAAGATTTTTTTTTAAGTGCTTTAAAGTCATACACAATCATAAATTGGATTAATCACATTAAATACATACAAAACACTTACAAATCAATGAAAAAACATTGCGTACAAATCAAGTACTTTTGATCTGTAAAACTGTACTTGATTTATATATTTCCTCTTCTTGTTCTTTATTTCCAATGTCTCTGCAAAATATGTATATACATTCTTCTCTGCCCTCATTCAATCCATGCAAGTCAATCAATACTTCTGGTTAATGTTTTTTTTCTCTCACTGCCTCCTTCCTGTTCTGACCACCCACAACTTTAAAACTGATGACTGAGAATTCCACAGCTCTAGCGACTTAAGCTGCTTTTATACTGCAGACTGGCTCACAGAAGAACATATCTGTGCCAGTCTTCCTTCATTTACTAGTCAGTGTCAACCGTAGCTCAGTGGTATCACTCTCACCTCTGAATCACAGGTCATGGACTCGAGCCCTATTCCAGAGACTTGAGCAGATAATCAAAGCTGATATTTCAGTGTAGTGCTGGTGCCTCTTTCAGATGAGATGTTCACCTGAGAGAGCAGGCCTCAGTTTATGTAAAATATCCCATTGTTCTATTCGAAGAGGAGCAGGCTAGTTCTCCTCATGTCCTGGCCAACATTTATCCCTCAATCATAATTACCGAAACAGACGAACTGGTCATTTATCTTACTGTTTTTTGTGGGAGTTTGCTGTGCCAAAATTGGCTGCCGTGTTTGTCTACATTACAAGTCACAAGTAATTAATTGGATGTGAAGTTTCCCACATTACAACAGAGACTACACTCCAAAAAATACGTCATTGGCTGTAAAGCGCTTTGAGACATCCAGTGGTCGTGAAAGGTGCTACATAAATGCAAGTCTTTCTTTCTTTGCTTTGGGACATCCTGAGAATGTGAAAGTGGTTATATAAATACAACAACTTTCTTTTAGACTGTGAAGCTGGACTTCTTGAGGGTCATATTACTGTGCATATGTGCAGACTGACCATGACAGTTTGGCCAGTGTGCATGCGTGATGTACTGTTAGCATGATGTCATTTAGTGACAGCACTGCGGCTGTCGCCAGACTAATGCACTTACCGGTCCCAAGAAGATTGGCGTAGGTTGCGTATACTCTGTGGTTTAAATAAAACAGGGCTTCTGTGCCATCAGTCTTTAAAAAATCTGACAAAGTTACAGCTGGCTGTTTGAGACTCATGCTTTGGGAGCTAGCAGCTGAATAATACAGAAATAATATAAAAGCAGCTTCAGATTTTGGGTGGTTTATGGATATCAGGAGAGGCATGAGCACTAAGAGCTCACAATGGGGACATTTTGCCTCCAATGGGGAAGAACAAATGTGGCCACAGTCACAGCAAAAAAGATGGAATTTTCTAGTTACCCCAAAAAATGATTAAAAGCTTATTTGTAGCAAAACCATCTTACTGAAATCTAATTCATGATGCCACCACAAATCCAGTTCAGTGGAAAAAATACGTTTTGTTCTGGTAATCTTTCAGCTGTAGATGTAGCAACCACATGTTATATTAGATAATGTGAGGCAGGTCAGTCATAGAACAGAATGGAATGGATATGCTGGAGTGACGTTAGTCAATGTGGTTCCTTTGCAATGTGTTTACTCCACACGATTAAAATGATCACTGTTAAAGGTTATTAAAAAGAGACTGATCTTAGAAAAACTTTTCCAACCTTGCTAGCAACAAGCTAATACTTAGTAGAAAATAGGGAAATAAAACACAATACTGAGGCCAGATTTTGCTGGGGGAAAAAAAACGCATCTGAATGATGCATGTTATTAATAAATGGTGTAAAACAGTCAGCTACTTTTAGCGATGAAGAGCGATGAGGAATTAGGAATTGCGGGCTGATTTTCCCGACACCGCCATTAGCTTCACAAAAACGGCATTTAACCCTCAATCGTCCTGTTATTTAAGAACCTGCTGGATTTACACATTAAATTCGCCACAGAAAGTTAGAGCTGCTACTTAAGAGCGCAAGTACCCTTTTAACGTGATAACTGTTAATGACTGCCAATCAACCTATTTTGCCCAGAAAGTAAGAGATAATAAGTGTGGAATCTTATTACTTCAGGTTGCGAAGTATCTTAGGTTTTTAAAATGCTACATTTTTAATTTTAACATTTTTTTTTAAACTTGTCCTTTGTCTTTTTTCCCTTAGTTCAATCTTTCTCTCCCTCTCTTTACTTCCCTTTCTGTACCTGATTTGACATTGAATTCATCCACTCGAATTCAGTCTTTCCTCTGTTTTTTCACAAATCCTTGAATTGCTTTGGTTAAGGAGATACACTGTTTGTCCTGTTGTTCACCATGGCCCCAGATGCTTTGTTGCCCTCGCTGTACAGTTATCAACTCGCGCTTCCAGCAAAATGGTGGGCAAAATGTTTAAAAACTCAACTGTGCATAAACAAGTCTAACGAGACACGCCACAAGATGCCAGGCTCCAGCAAAACCTGGCCCAAAATTGAGCTAACAACCACATAAATGTAAATAAAACTAAGCCAGAGCTTAGTGGTCTATGGATTAGACATGGTAGAGGATCTGAAGCACAAGAAATTTAAATACATAAATTCTATTTTTCAGTAACGGGCTAATCTTTATTCCCCCTTGCAACTTTCACCCACCAATTTATATCCCTCTCCTTTCCTGTTCTAGATGACGACTCCTCGCTGGGATACATCATTGGTCATCTTCCAGTATCTTGCCCATGCGTGAGCCTTGACAAATGAAAATCAGCAGGCTATTTTACTGCAGTGGGCATCACAGTTGAAACCAATTTTGCTCTCACACACTATCGATAGTGGATAATGATCAGAAGTAGCAATCCTGGTCGTTTCTCTCTCCTTTCCCCATGGGCTGAAGCTAATTGTAATGCCCCTTCCAGCACTGCCCTGACATCAGCTAACTCAGCACAAAATGAGAATCAAACTTGGATCCTTCTCTGCATAAACTGGATGAACTCACTGACCCAGTAGCATTTATTAATAAAATAAATGTGTTTGGACATAGAGGTTCAAGATTATAGCTGGAATTCTGTGACAAAATCTTTGAACCTGGAACTATAAGTGAGCTTTACCAAAGAGGTTTAAAGCTTTAGTACAGCTCTGGAATATACACTGTTCTTACTTAGCTTGCTGAAGATTTTTCACACAAAACAGAAACCACACGCAGCCTGACTGAGTATTGAGCTGTACCATGTGTATATAACGGGTGCACATTTGTTTGGCTCCAATATTTCTGGCATCATTGGACAGCTGCTGGATCTGTACAACATATAGGGCCCAAGTTTACACATGATTTGCGCCTGATTTTTAGGAGCAACTGGTGGAGAGCGGACTATCTTAGAAATCGCAATTCTCCACATTTTTTTTTCTGCAGTTCTAGTCAGGTAGAACAGTTCTACTTTGGAACAGAATTTTTTCTTTAAAAGGGGGCGTGTCCGGCCACTGACGCCTGATTTGAAAGTTTCCACAGTGAAAACGTACTCCAAACTAAAGTAGAATGGAGCAAGTGAAGATTTTTGTAGAACTGAAAAAACCTGTTCGACACATTAAAAAATCAGGCGCAGGTTACAAATTAGGCATCCAGAACGAGGTGGGTGGGGGGGGGGGGGGGGGGGGAGGGGAACTCATTAAATTCTACAATAAATCTTTATTTATACTTCTACAAATATTATACAAATAAATCCAACCTGAATAAACATTTATAAGCAAAGAAAAGATTAAATAAACCATCTTCCTACCCGTGTGAAAGTGCTTCAGCCAGGGAGAATTCTGCAGCCGTTCGTTGCCGCTGAGCGGGAGGGGGCGGAGAGAAAGCCGTTCGTGCCACTGAGCAGGAGTGGGGGGGGGGGGAGAGAAAGCCGTTTGTGCCGCTAAGCAGGGGGGGGGGGGGGGGGGGGGGAGGAGAGAAAGCCGTTCGTGCCGCTGAGCGGGAGGGGGGCGGGGAGAGAGAAAGCCGTTCGTGCTGCTGAGCGGGGGTGGGGGGGGGAGGAGGAGGAGAAAGCGGTTTGTTGTTGTGGAGGGGAGGGAGGGAAAGGAGACAGCGGTTTGTTGCTGCGGAGGGGAGGGAGGGGAAGGAGACAGCGGGTTGTTGTTGTGGAGGGGAGGGAGGGGAAGGAGACAGCGGGTTGTTGTTGTGGAGGGGAGGGAGGGGAAGGAGACAGCGGTTTGTTGCTGCGGAGGGGAGGGAGGGGAAGGAGACAGCGGTTTGTTGTTGTGGAGGGGAGGGAGGGGAAGGAGGCAGCCATTTGTTGCCGCGGAGGGGAGGGAGGGGAAGGAGACAGCCATTTGTTGCCGCGGAGGGGAGGGAGGGGAAGGAGACAGCCGTTCGTTGCCGCGGAGGGGAGGGAGGGGAAGGAGACAGACGTTTGTTGCCGTGGAGGGTGGGGAGGGGAAGGAGACAGTGAGAAGGGTAGCCTCAGTGCTGATGGCAATGTGATTTTATTAAAAAATGTTCAAAAATTAAACAGCTACAAAGAACTACAAAAATGGCCGAGTGCCAATGTTTTTTTCACACTGAGCATGCGCGAACGCTCCAACGCGCAGCGTTGCCGGCAGGAAAAAAACTAATTTAAATAGTACCCGCCCCCTCCCACTTACAAAATCGGCGCGAGTGTCGGCTCCGCCCCCCTGGGCGCTGCGCCAAACAGACAAGGAGCTGCAAAGCGCTCGAGAATAGCGTGTTTTTTTTCTGGCGCCGTTTTAGGCGCGAAAAACGGGCACCCAACTCGGAGGGGCACCCGTTTTTTATCCTGTGGAAACTTGGGCCCATAGACACGGATTCAAATCTGTACTGGTCTTTAATTTTTGCCATCCTTTGCACTAAATACCACGTGGAATAATGGTCCTAATGCTGCTTGTGACTGAAGAATTGTACTGAAACCAGCATTTTTACTTCTCCCATAACAAAAAATAACAAGCAATATCTCTTTATAAATGTAATTCTAGTCTCCTCTCTTATGGCATAATTTGATAAATCGAATGTATTCAGGATTGCATCCTCATATTAATGCTGTTTCCTACTCTTGACTGGAGGCAATATACTTGCATTGAATCATAGTCACAAGAAACTCAAAATACTATAACCATTATAAAAAAATCTGTTCACATCTTTCTTACTCACTTGCATTTGATTAGTACAGGTATAACATTTCATTCAGAAACATATACAAAATACTGTTCCTGCTCAAATCTAAGAGGAAGTTCAATTACTGGCATCTAGCAAAAATTTGACAATGTATTCCTGATCAAACAAACAGTTCAGAATATTCCAAATTTTCAAAATATACATATACAATAACACACTTACAGAACACTAATTACTCAGTTAACCCCTATTGCAGATAAATCTATGAGACCCTGTACTTAGAATATGGAAAATTGTGGTATAACCAATGTTCTCACTAATCTTTTTTGGGTGCGCGATGCCTTTGAGGCGACCCAAAGTTTCGTGCGTGCACGATTTCTTATATTAAAAAGCCGCGGTGAGCAGCCTGCCCAGGACCTCCAGACTGCTGAGCGGCCATGCACATTAACGTTGGTTATAACCAATAAATATCACAGCCCTGCTCGACAGATTATTTTTAAAAAATGGACAAGAGTGATGACAACGAAAACGTGAACTCGGGATTGAATGCATAATAAAGCTTAACTTTCTTCTTTTGTATCATATGAGCCTCAAGACTAATATACTAAATCACTCCCAGCCATTACTAGAGTTTTCAAATATCTACAATAAAGAATCATACATTACACCAGAAACCGACTTTAACATTCTTTAAAGCTCTTATTTTTGAGTTTCTGAGAAATGATGAGATTTTGTGCTGAAAAGATTGCACTCCATTACAGCACAAGTAAAAACGTCTAATTACCCAATACAGTAACAGTCCAAGGCCTTTGTTGACTGGAGACATTAATTTTGTTCTCTACCATTAAAGCCTGGTGCGTCACAACAAAAAGCTTTGTTCATTAGTTCCTAGCAAAAGTACCTTTTCTATTATTCGGGATCAAATAGAGAATCATTCCTCTGCCCAAGATTTAAGAGAGTGACAACTCCAATAGGACTGCAACATGTGTAAGTCTATAAATAGGCATTAGCATGCCCATGTTATCTGAAACTACATTCCTGACATATTCCAGCCATATCATCGATACCAAAGTCTGACTGGTAAGTGACAATTTAATAATGTTCCAGTGAAGGCTGTTTTAGAAGTTTTTCAGTGCAGATTACCAACTGAGTTACTGTAAAACAGAAAAACTTTCTTCAGAAGGTAATTACAACGAGGAAGGCCACTGGCCCATCTTAGATCATCCAATGCAGAATGGCCTCTTGCTCCCCTACAGATTCTTGAACAATTTTTCACCTCCACTACTCTATGTCTAGTCTATGCATTAATCAATCTTTGTGAATAACTTACTGATCTCAGTCCTAAATTGGCATTTTTACTAATTTGAACTTGTGACCTTTGTTGTATTCTTGCTTTCTAAATTGATTTTCCAGAGTACCTTTTACATACCATTTACTCTTATACACCTCTGTAAGATCATCTCTCACATACCTCTTTTCAAGACTGAAAAGCCCAATTCTCTCCAGCTTCTCCTCAAAACTCAGACCTCTAATGCTAGGGATCAGTTTTAAAGCACTTATTTGCAGGCATCCAATGTTTCAATGTCTTCCTTGTGAGTCAGGTACCAGAACACAGACCTCAACATATGTTCTGACCAGAGCACGAAGCAAGTGATCATGAATTCATCTGACTGTCGTTCAACACTCCCGGTCCCCGTCTGCCCCGGTTATTCTCCATCTCTTTTATACTCACCCATTCACTCTCACTCACTCACTCCGATGTTGGGGAAGTCCAGAACCAGGGGACACAGTCTAAGGATAAGGGGTAAGCCATTTAGGACTGAGATGAGGAGAAACTTCTTCACTCAGAGTTGTTAACCTGTGGAATTCCCCACCGCAGGGAGTTGTTGATGTCAGTTCATTGGATATGTTCAAGAAGGAGTTAGATATGGCCCTTACGGCTAAAGGGATCAAGGGGTATGGAGAGAAAGCAGGAAAGGGGTACTGAGATGAATGATCAGCCATGATCTTTATTGAATGGTGGTGCAGGCTCGAAGGGCCTACTCTTCCACCTATTTTCTCTGTTTCAATTGGCTTTGTTGATTGTTCAACATCCCCAATCAATGCAGAGCAGCAGGGAGTTTACTAAACATACGTCTCTTTCACTTTCACCCTGACCTACATCAACATAATTCATTGAGTTCATGTGTTGCCCATGTTTTTTTCCAATTTGCAGTAACTTACCCTTGCCTGCATTAAACTTCATCTGCCATTTGTCTACCTACTTACATATACTTTTTGTATCTATTTCCACCTCCGTAACATCGCCAGTTCCTGTCCCTGCCCTTGCCTCAGCTCATCCTCTGCTGAAGCCCTCATTCATGCCTTTGTTACCTCTAGACTTGACTATTCCAACGCACTCCTGGCTGACCTCCCACTTTCTACCCGACTAAACCAGAGGTGATCCAAAATTCGTCTGCCCGTGTCCTAACTCGCACCAAGTCCCAATCACCCATCACCCCTGTGCTTGCTGACCTACATTGGCTTCCGGTTAAGCAATTAAGCAATGCCTCAATTTCAAACTTCTCATCCTTGTTTTCAAATCCCTCCATGACCTCGCCCCTCCCTATTTCTGTAATCTTCTCCAGCCCCACAACAGCCCCCTCCCCCTCCCAAGATGTCTGCCCTCCTCTAATTCCGCCCTCTTGAGCATCCCTGATTATAAATCGCTCACCCATTGGTGGCCATGCCTTCTGTTGCCGAGGCCCCAAGCTCTGGAACTCTCTCCCTAAACCTCTACGCCTCTCTATCCTCCTTCAAGACGCTCCTTAAAACCTACCTGTTTGACCAAGCTTTTGATCACCTGCGCTAATTTCTACTTACAGTGTCAAATTTTTATCTCATGATACTCCTGTGAAATGCCTTGGGACGTTTCACTACGTTAAAGGTGCTATATAAATACAAGTTGTTGTTGTATATACAATGTTAAAACGACCAGGCTCCATAATTCTTCAAAGAAAACTCACTCTTTTTTACCAGCGTTGTCCCTGCAAAAAAAAAAACCTGTTATGACAAATTGACATAAAATCTCTAACCAGCGCTACAACCACCAAACCCAATTCTCCACTCCTCTGTCTCCAGCCGCCTGGTAACTTCCCTTCACCGCTGCCCTACCGCTGGTGGCCGTACCTTCAATGGCTGAGGCTCGAAGCCCTGGAATTTCCGTCCTATACCCTTGCTCCTGAAAAGTGACCTCGTCTCATCTTGTCTCGGTTACGTTGGCATATGCAGTCTAGCTGTACGCAGCCAACTTTGTAAGGGGTGAGGCCACTGAACGAGCTCAAAAGTGAAATTAATAAAAAGGCTCCCATTTCTATAGAGCCTTTCACGGCCATTGGACGTCCCAAAGCGTTTTACAGCTAATGAAGTGCTTTTGGAGTGTAGTCACTGTTGTAATGTAGGAAATGCGGCAGCCAATTTGCACACAGCAAGCTCCCACAAACAGCAATGCGATAATGACCAGATAATCTGTTTTTAGTTATGTTGATTAAAGGATAAATACTGGCCAGGACACCGGGGATAACTCCCCAGCTCGAATTCAAATTCTTCAGTTTATGCTTAAATGCGTCTAACAAGCGCGGTCAAAAATGGCCTCGCTTGTTGATCACCCCTCTGTCTTTGGCGCAGTGCCCTTAGCATCCTCTGTGCAGCGCAGTGGCACTCTCAAGGTTTAAGGCTCTACATAAATGGGGATAGTGGAGGTGGGGTGGGTATTTTGCAGTGTCATCTGTGGCTTAGTGGGTAGCACTCTCGCCTCAATCAGTAGGTCCTAGGTTCAAGTCCCATACCACAGACTTGAGCACAAAGATCTAGGCTGACACTCCAATGCAATACTGAGGAAGTGCCGCACTAGCAAAGGTACCATCTTTCAAATGAGACATTAAACTAGGCCCCGTCTGCTCTCTCAGGTGCACCTAAAAGATCCCATGGTACTATTTCAAAGAAGAGCTGCGTAGTTATCCCTGGTGTCCTGTTCAATATTTATCCCTCAACCAACGTCACAGAAAAACCGATGATGTGGTCATTATCACATTACTGTTTTTGGGAGATGGCTGTGCGCAAACTTTTGTTTAAATAGGGTGCTGATGATATCATTGGGGGGGGGGGGGGGGGGGGGGGGGAGAAAGAGGACCAAATGGGCCACCCAGTCCCACATGGGGGGGGGGGGGGGGTAAAGGTTAGGGTTAAGGATTTTAAACCCGGACACTGGTTGTGACTCAATGGGTAGCAGCTCCGGGTAAGGCGGCTGTGGGTTCAATCTAGGCTGACGCTCCAGTGCACTGCACATGCGCACAGTGTCGCCTCAGCTTCATCTCTGGGGGAGGGGGTGGTCTGCGTCTCTTCAAATTAACTAAAATTTTTTTAAAAAATTATTTATTCATTCACGGCATGTTGGCGTCACTGGCAAGGCCAACATTTATTGTGAAGGTGGTGGTGAGCCGCCTTCTTGAACTGCTGCACACCATCGTAGCAGTCTTTTCTTGATACGACAGAATGGCCATTTCAGAGGGGCGGTTAAGGGTCAGCCACATTGCTGCGGAACTGGAGTCACATGTAGAGTACCAGATCAGGTATGGACGGCAGATTTCCTTCCCTAAAAGTGAACCAGATGGGGTTTTTACAAACAATAATGGTCACCATTATTTCAGATTTATTTAATTATTTTTATTTAAATTGGCATGGTGGGATCTAAACTCACATCTAGTGATCATTAGTCCCAGGCTCCTGGATTACTAGTTCAGTAACATAACCACTATGCAACCGTACCCCTGTAACACAAAGTTACAGTGAAATGCGAGGTGGTGGAATGAATTCCTAACTCATAAACCGGGAACTCTTGAAGACAGTGGCACCCGAACAAAGCGATCTCTGGTGTCAAAGAGAAAGCCCTGCACTGCAGTCTCTGCTGGATGGATTATACGGTCTCATCTGTCTAGCACCCACATCCCCGAGAAACATAGGAACAGGAGTAGGCCGCTCAGCCCCCCGAGCCAGCTCCGCCATTCAATGAGATCATAGCTGATCTGTGGCCTAACTCCATACACCCGCCTTTAGCCCATATCTCTTAATACCTTTGGTTAACAGAAAGCTATCAATCTCCAACTTAAAATTAACAATTGATCCAGCATCAATTGTCATTTTCAGAAGAGAGTTCCAAACTTCTACCATCCTTTGTGCGTAGAAGTGTTTCCTAATTTCATTCCCGACAGGTCTGGCTCTAATTTTTAGACTATGTCCCCTAATCCAAGAATCCCCAACCAGCAGAAATAGTTTCCCTCGATCTACCTTATCTGTTCCCCTTAATATCTTGAAAACTTCGATCAGATCACCCCTTATCCTTCAAAATTCAAGGGAATACAAGCCTAATTTCTCTCCTCATACCTGGACTTCAAGGGTTAAGTTATCATTCATATCCAGTTCTGACAAAACAAAAACTCTGTTCCTCTCTCCACAGATGCTGTCCGACCTGCTTTTCCAGCATCTTCTGTTTTTAATTTCATATCCATGATGCCTGATAAGGGGATGCTTTCAGAGACATAGTAAAGGACAGGGGGGATGGGGGGTGGATATTCTTTATCTTACTGTTTCCATAAAGGTGCATCTGTTGATCATAGTCCCACGTGAGCATGTAAATCTTGGCTGACACTCCAGTGCGGCGTTGAGGGAGTGTTGCACTGTCGGCGGTGCCGTCTTTCGGATGTGACATTAAACCAAGGCCCCATCCACTCTTTGAGGGACATAAAGGATCCCACGGCCACTATTTTGAAGAAGAGCGGAGGTAGTTTTCCCCAGTGTCCCGGGGCCAAAAAGTATCCCTCAATCAACGTAACAAGAACAGATTACCTTGTCACGATCAACATTGCTGTTTTAAAGGAGCTTGCTGTGCCGCATTTCCCGCATTACAACAGCGACTACACTCCAAAAGTACTTCATAGGCTGTAAAGCGCTTTGGAGACATCCGGTGGTCGCGAAAGGCGCTATATAAATGCGAGTCTTTCTTTTACTAGTCTGAAGAGAATTTTTGTAAAAGCTTCGAGAGGTATGTATAAAAGGAAAGGATTCACAAAAGTAAATGCCAGTTCATTGGATATAAAGAGGGAGTTAGATGTAACCCTTACGGCTAAAGGGATCAAGGGGGTATGGAGAGAAAGCAGGAAAGGGGTACTGAAGTTGCATGATCAGCCATGATCCTATTGAATGGTGGTGCAGTATCGAAGGGCCGAATGGCCTACTCCTGCAGCTATTTTCTATGTTTCTGTTTCTAAATGTGAGGCTGAGACAGGAGAAATTATAAATCGCATTTTTAAGAGTGGAAGCAAGACTTCCTCGATTCCGAGGGACTGCCTATGATGATGATGATATAAATGGGGAATACGGAAATGGCGTTATAGAAATGCAAGTCTCTTCTCTTTCATTATTTTAATTTAAACTGCCGTGGGTTGGGGATTGGAGCTCCCAATGACTACACTCCAAAAGTACCTCATTGGCTATAAAGCGCTTTGGGGACGTCCAGTGGTCCCGAAAGGTGGTGTATAAATGCAAGTCTTTCTTTTACTAGTCTGAAGAGACTTTTTGTAAAAGCTTCTGTCGGTATATACATATATATTAAGGAAAAGATCACTGGAGCCAGGCCTGACCAGTCCAGTCCATGACCATGACCATGACCATGACATGACTGGCCCAAGTAGCACCAGGCGCCATGCTACCATTTCCCGAGGAATAAATAAATAAAAGGACACCCACTTTCTAATAACACCACACGCGGATAACCGAGGTGCCGGGCTGCCGCCAGCACTGACACAACCGTCGACTGCAGGCGGGCGAATATTTTTTACTTACATCGACGCCGCCACCACCAACCGCCGTCCTCTCCCCGGGGACCTGGCGGCCCAGCCGCCTCACACCCGCCTGCCTGCAAACGGCGCCTTTACTCTTCCCCTCTTACCCACCACACAACCTCACCTTTCATTCCACTAGAAAATAAAAAAAAAACCACAACCCCGGGTTTTTTTTTTGTTTCCTCCTCCCTCGCTTTGAATATAATTATATTTATATCCCAAAACGGCACGGCCACCAAAAGGGAGGAGATTTGGGGGACCTCCATGGGCGCAAAGCACCATGGGACTTGCAGTTTGCCAGACGCTCAATGCCCATTGGCGCGGATTGCGCGCTGAACTACAAGTCCCAGTGTGCGCCTGGTTGCCGAGGTGAACGAAGCAAGCGGTAAGCAAATGGGGCCGTGGTTGACGGGACTGCAGTGCTGCAACCTGTGTGGGATAGTTTGCCTCTTCGGTTTATACTTTTAAATACTTAGCGGTCACGGAAGGAGACTGTGGTAATGTTAAAGAGCAGCTGCCCCTATGAGTTAGGGGAATGGTTCCAGGGATGAGGGACGCCAGTGAGGCGGATGGACTGGGAGAAGCTGGGGTGATTTCTCCCTGGAGCAGAGAAGGTGGAGAGGAGATTTGATGGAGGTGTTCAAAATCACGAGGGGCAGATAGAGAGAGAAACTGTTCCCATTGGTGGTAGGGTCGAGAACCAGAGCACACAAATGTAAGATGATTGGCAGAAAAACCAAAGGTGACATAGAAAATAGGTGCAGGAGTAGGCCATTCAGCCCTTCGAGCCTGCACCATCATTCAATATGATCATGGCTGATCATGCAGTTCAGTGTCTCATTCCTGCTTTCTCTCCATACTCGTTGATCCCTTTAGCTGTGAGGCCCACATCTAACTCCCTTTTGAATATATCTAACAAACTGGCCACAACAACATGCCCACAACTCTCTTTTGAGTGAAGAAGTTTCTCCTCATTTCAATCCTAAATGGCATACCCCTTATCCTGGACTTCCCCAAAATCGGGAACATTTTCCTGCATCGAACCTGTCCAATTCTGTCAGAATTTTGTATGTTTCTGTGAGATTCCCTCTCATTCTTCTAAATTCCATTCAAAACAAGCCTAGTCAATCCAGTTTTTCTTCATATGTCAGTCCCGTCATCCCGGCAATCAGTTTGGTGAACAAACCTTTGCTGCACTCCCTCAATAGCAAGAATGTTTTTCCTCAGATTAGGAGACCAAAACTGTACACAATATTCAAGATGTGGCCTTACAACTGTAGTAAGACCTCCCTGCTCCTATACTCGAATCCTCTCACTATGAAGGCCAACATGCCATTTGCTTTCTTTACTGCCTGCTGCACCTGTATGCCAACCTTCAATGACTGATATACCGTGACACCCAGGAAAAGCATTTTTTAATGCAGCGAGTAGTTATGATCTGGAAGGGAGGTGGAGGCAGATTCAATTGTAGCTTTCAAAAGGGAATTGGATAAGTACCTGAAGGGAAAAAGTTGGTTGAGCTACGGGGAAAGGGTGGGGGAGTGGGATTTGCTGAAATGCTCTTGCAGAGAACTGGCACAGGCTTGACAGGCCAAATGGCCCCCTTCTCTGCTGTAACCATTCTATGATTCTATGAACAGGTGGTGCCTGGATTCTCTTGCATCCATCTCCTGCAGGACAATTTACAATAGTACTGCATTTCCTTACACCTCAAAAGATAATTACGGATCAGGAAGGCCATTCACTCCATCTTAGTTCATGAGGCCAGCAACTCCTGACAGTTCTCCATGCCCATTGCAGCATCCAGCTGGTTCTGAAATGTTTCCTGGGTTTTTACTACCATTAATCTATCAGGGAGTTGGACACTCTATGCGAAGAAGTATTTTGTGAAATCTGCTCTAAATTTATCTTTAACTAGTCCGAACCCATAGCTTTTTAATTTAAAGTAATTTTCTGGATTTACCTTTTTCATAATTGCAGGGCTAAAGCAGGGGAGTGGGACTAATTGGATAGCTCTTCCAAAAAGCTGGCACAGGCACGATGAGCTGAATGGCCTGTGTTGAATAATTCTATGATTTGCAATCTGGTAGACCTCCAAGATTACCTCCCAGATACTTTTGCAAGCTGAAAAACTCAAATCTCCTCAAACTGAGTGGAGAGGCTGGGTCCAAGGCTTAAACTGCAGTACTAAGTGAGTGTTGCACTGTCAGAGGTACCATCCTTTGGATGAGACATTAAACTGAGGCCCCATCTGCCCTCTCAGGTGAACATTAAAAAATCCCATGACAGTATTCAAATAAGAGCAGAATGACTGGACTAGAATTTGAATTGCACACCGTGTCCTCCCCTAATCGCGGAGTCCTGTTACAACTCTTTTTTCAATTTTCGGATGGTGCTGGATGCCCAAATCATGGTCCAATTACTTGTGGTTTCACACATTTTATATCGACTTTTCTTTGATGGTTTAGCAGCCCTTTTTGAAATGAGACATTCCTCCAATTTCAGTTATTTTTCCGTTCATTCTGCTCCCTCATCACCCCAAGTACTGTTTGGCCATTCACAGACCAGAGAAACTTTCCTTATAATTTTTCCACTATCAGTGGGGGAAAGTGCTTTTTCTTTGGCAAGTGTTCATCTGTGTTGTACTGTTCGGCGTGCAAATAGGTACTGAAGCTGTTTCATTATGTGTCACGTTTATCTTAAGGATGCGTCTATACTCCGTTGCCTTAATGGGTTGTCTCTGATGGCAAGTGTATTGTTGGAGCGGGCTATCTGATCACAGTGGAGTCAGGGTCACTGATCCCTTGCTCGGGTTTTGCCCCTCTGAAAGCCAAGTGCCATCGATGGCCAAAGTAAGTTTTTCTACTGGCTACTGGAAAGCTGGGCTCTTAGACATCAAAGTTGTGTATGAATGGCATCCACTTGCAGTTTTGTTGCATCTAATCTTGACTGTTCCAATTCTCTCCTGGTCGGCCTCCCATCTTCCACCCTCCATAAACTTGAGCTCATCCAAAGCTCTGCTGCTTGTGTCCGAACTCGCACCAAGTCCTGTTTACCCATCACCGCAGTGCTCGCTGACCTGCATTGGCTGACAGTTTGGCATCTCTTCAATTTTAAAATTCTTGTTTTCAAATCCCTCATGGCCTTACCCCTCCCTAACTCTAACTTACTACAGCCCTACAACCCGCCGAGATCTCTGCGCTGTCCAATTCTGGCCTCTTCCGCATCCCCTATTTTAATCGCTCCACCATTGGCGGCCGTGCCTTCAGCTGCCTAGGCCCTAAACTCTGGAATTCCCTCCCGAAACCTCTCTGCCTCTCTAGCTCTCTCCCCTCCTTTAAAATACTCATTAAAATCTACCTCTTTGACCAAGCTTTTGGTCATCTGTCCTGATATCTTCTTATGTGGTTCGGGATTAAATTCTGTTTGCTAACGTTCCTGTGCAGTGCGTTGGGACGTTTTACTATATTAAAGGCGCTTGATAGATGCAACTTATTGCATTGCGGAATCCAGCCTACAGTATAAATGAAGATGAATGCAGCAATAAGGGAACTGAGGCATGTTTTGGAACTGCTCTTATTGTACACAGTTCTGCAATTGTAAATAGGTATCATGCACAGTTTACTTGCATTATTTGAAGTTCTGATAATCCTCAACCTAGATAATATAGCATAACAGCTATCAGAACATTTTTTGTGCTGTATTGATTGTGGTTTGCCCCAGTTGCTGGTGATTTTTTTCCCTTTAATAGTAATGGGTGTAATTCACACATACCTGATAAAGTTTGTGATTGAGAGTATCTACTATGATTTGTGTGGTTTTCTTATAAGAATGTTCCTCTTAAACTGATAAGGATAGTACTTGCCTATATGTGTCATGTTGGCTCAGTTGGTAGCATTCTTGCCTCAGCGTCAGAAAGTTGTGGGTTCAGGTCCCACACCAGGACAGAAGCCATAACCTGGGCTGACATCAATGCAGTACTGAGGAAGTGCTGCATTGTCGGAGGTATGCCTATCAGGTGAGATGCTAAACTGAGTTCCCATGCATCTTCTCAGGTGGCCATAAAGATCCCATTGCACTGTTTGAAGGAGAAGAGGGGAAAAGAAAGAAAGAGAGATTTGCATTTATATAGCGCCTTTAACGACGACCGGACATCTCAAAGCACTTTACAGCCAATAAAGTACTTTTGGAGTGTAGTCACTGTTGTAATGTGGGAAACGTGACAGCCAACTTGTGCACAGCAAGCTCCCACAAACAGCAATGTGATAATGACCAGATAATCTGTTTTTGTTATGTTGATTGAGGGATAACTATTGGCCAGGACACCGGGGATAACTCCCCTGCTCTTCTTCAAAATAGTGCCATGGAATCTTTTACGTACACCTGAGAGGGCAGACATTGCCTCAGTTTAACGTCTCATCTGAAGGAGTTCTCCTGCTGTCTTGGACAACATTTATCCCTTAACCAACATCACTAAATTGCTGTTTATGAGGGCTTCCTGTGATTGTCTACAAAACACTGCAAAAGGGACGTCCTAAGGATGTGAAAGTCACTATATAAATTCGTAACTTAAAGTACTCTTTCTAAAACAAAACCCTTCAGTACTGGGAGAGATCCTGATATTTGCTCTGTTTTGTCTTGCAGAAGATGACCTTCTGTTTTGGGGCTTCACACTGAGTTAGGGACGTTTGGAACAGAGCCGATGTTGAACTGTACTATCCTTCTGTTTGGTATTCCACACTGAGATGTGACTCGATTGGGTTTCTTGTGTTTCTCACTAAGCTGTGGCGTTGATACAGAAGAGATTAATTGAGCTAAGGGCATCTGGTATGAGGGAGGGGAGAGATGCCAAATTAGGTAGAGAAGTGACTATGTGTAGAAAGTACTGGCTGATACTTTCTCAGTGGAATTTAGAGTTTAGTGGGAAGTGCCGCAGTGATTAGACATGGGTGACATTGAGAAGATTTATTGAGCAGGACGTGCACATTTGCAGACAATACAATGGCATTTAATAACTAAATGAGTCAAAAAAGCCAGTTAGTATTCAGCAGTGATTTGGAAATCTTGTGCTTGGGCGGATGAACATTTGGATTGAAAATGTTGTGATAACAGCTTACATTTATTCAGTGCTCCTCATGTAGGTAAGTGCTTTACTAAGTAGCAAGAACTGGGCAGGAGATGAACAGGGGAGTGGGTTCGTTAGGGTGAAGGCTTGTTTTTTTTTTTAAAAAGGGTTTTAAGTAGGCTTCTGAACTTGGTGGAGAGATTTTGGAAAGGAGTTTCAAATGATGGGGACATAGTGGCTGAAGGAACAGATGACAGCTGCCAATGAAGTGGTGGGAGAGGGAGGGAAAGAGTGGGGAATGAGAAAGAGATCAGTATCGGAGGATTGGAGAGTAAATGGAAGGACCTTATAATTGAAGGAGGTCACACATCTAGGGTGGGATAAGGCTATGGAAAGAATTGAGGACAAGCATGGGGATCTTATAGTTGATCCTTTGGACTACAGGAAGCCAGTGAAACTTATTGAGGATGGGGGCGCGGGTTTTTTGCAGGAAGGGATGTGGACCTCAGTATTTTGTGAAAACGAGGCCAGCAAAAAGAGCGCTAAAGCCTGGAGATGATGAAGTAATGAACTAGGTTCATAGCCCTAATGGGGGAGGGGTGCGATGAGGCAGAGATGGGCACTATTTTGGAGATGGAAGAAAGGCAGTCTTGGTGACAGGTCAGATGTGGGGAAGGAAGGCCCGCTTGGGGTTAAGCTGAGGTTATACATATCTAGATTAAGCTTAAAGTCGAAACCAGTGAAGTTGCTCAAGTCTCGAGTGGTAGAACAGAGATCCAGTTGGGAGCCAAAGAGTGTAGCTCTGGGCTATTGACATTAAGGTGTATTATATTATATAACTCAAATACAAGTGTGGGTAATTTCCTTTTATTCCCTATAGGCAGATCATTTGACTTTTTTTCTTGTACATTAACCAAAGTTACTAAATAATATTAATTGTGTCAGACTTTGTTAAATCTTGTTTCACAGAAGCCTAATCTTCCTACCTGTGCGTACCAAAAACATTGGAAGGTTGCCCAGAATGAAAAGCAATAAGAAATTTTGCAAGAAAAGCACAAAGGAACATAAGTAGTTTAGGATAAACCAAAACTGCTGACAGACAAATGCGTTTCCCTTCAAGAAAAATATGTTTTGCAGAGGAATCAGAGAGCATTCCATATAAAAGAAAAAAAACCTTGCATTTAAATAGCGCCTTTCACGACCACTGGACGTTTCAAAGCGTTTTACAGCCAATGAAGTACTTTTGGAGTGCAGTCACTGTTGTAATGTGGGAAACATGGCAGCCAACTTGCACACAGCAAACTCTCACAAACAGCAATGTGATGATGACCAGATAATCTGTTTATTTGTCATGTTGATAAATATTGGCCAGGACACTGGGGATAACTTCCCTGCTCTTCTTCGAAACAGTGTCATGAGATCTTTTACGTCTACCAGAGAGGACAGACAGGGCCTCGGTTTAATGTCTCATCCAAAAGATGGCACCTCCAACAGTGCGGCGCTCCCTCAGCACTGCACTGGAGTATCAGCCTAGATTTACGTGCTAAAGTTCTTGGGGCCGAAGTTTAGAGCCGCGCCGAGAATGGCGCAGTCCCAACCTGGACGCCCGTTTTTCGCGCCACAAAGTGCGCCTAAAAAAACCCTCCAGATTCTCCACCTCCCTGCAGGTCCTCTGGCCCTTGGCGCAGCGCAGCAGGAGCTGTAGGGGGCGGAGCTAGGTCCCTGCGCTGAAAACAGTGCCGGGACCTCTGCACATGTGCGCTACAGTGGGCGCGCAAGTGCAGTAGCTCCAGGCGCCCAAAACTGTGTGGGAGGGGCCTGAAGCATGCAGCCTCTAGCCCTGGCCGAATGGCCTCACTGGGGCTGCGTGAATAAGGCTCCACCCACGGCCAGCTCCTGCTTCCTCCCGACCCGACTTGACTCCCGATTCCCGCCCCCAGCCCCCGGACCGGACCGGACACCCGCTCGCTCCCACCCCTGCCTCCGGACCGGACCCGACACCCGCTCCCACCCCCCCCCCGCCCCTGGACCGGACCCGACACCCGCCTCCCCCGGACCGAACCCGACACCCGCTCCCCCCCCCCCCCCCCCCCCCACCCCGCCTCCGGACTGGATCCGACCTAACCTCCCTCTCCCTCCCCGCGACCGGAACCGAACCGACCTCCCTTCCACCACCCCCCCGACCCGACCCAACGCCACCTACCTGTAAATCTGATGCTGGGGACGGGCCCTGCCCGAAGTCTCGGGCCCGGCCCGTTCAGCCACCCACCCCCCAATCTCCTTCCCCCCCACAACCCCCAATCTCCTTCCCCCCCCACAACCCCCAATCTCCTTCCCCCCCCAATCTCCTTCCCCCCCCCACCCCCTCCAATCTCCTCTCCCCCCCGCCCA
>NW_027252453.1:0-25112 GCF_044704955.1 Pristiophorus japonicus
CAGTGACAGACCCTTCCCCACAGTGTCAGACCCTTCCCCACAGTGACAGACCCTTCCACAACCTTCCCCACAGTGACAGACCCTTCCCCAGTGACAGACCCTTCCCCACAGTGACAGACCCTTCCCCAGTGACAGACCCTTCCCCAGTGACAGACCCTTCCAGACCCTTCCCCACAGTGACAGACCCTTCCCCAACCTTCCCTACAGTGACAGACCCTTCCCCACAGTGACAGACCCTTCCCCAACCTTCCCCACAGTAACAGACCCTTCCCCAACCTTCCCCACAGTGACAGACCCTTCCCCAACCTTCCCCCACAGTGACAGACCCTTCCCCAACCTTCCCCACAGTGTCAGACCCTTCCCCACAGTGTCAGACCCTTCCCCACAGTGTCAGATCCTTCCCCACAGTGTCAGGGAGTGACAGACCCATCCCCACAGTGACAGAGAGTGACAGACCCTTCCCCACAGTGTCAGGAAGTGACAGACCCTTCCCCACAGTGTCAGGGAGTGACACCCTTCCCCACAGTGACAGACCCTTCCCCACAGTGACAGGGAGTGACAGACCCTTCCCCACAATGACAGACTTGTACAGACAGTGCCAGGGTTCCCCAGACTGCGACAGGGAGAACCTGGCCCTTACAGACAGTGTTGGGGGGCAGTGAGTGGGGCGATGATGTTGGGGGTCAATGGGACAGTGATGTTGGGGGGCAGTGGGTTGGGATGGTGATGTTGGGGGGCAGTGAGTGAGTTAGTGATGTTGGGAGGCAGTGGGTTGGGACGGTGATGTTTGGGGGCGGTGGGGTGGGATGGTGATATTGGGGGGCAGTGGGTTGGGACGGTGATGTTGGGGGGCAGTGGGTTGGGATGGTGATGTTGGGGGGCAGTGAGTGAGTTAGTGATGTTGGGGGGCAGTGAGTTGGGACGGTGATGTTGGGGGGCAGTGAGTGAGTTAGTGATGTTGGGGGGCAGTGAGTGAGTTAGTGATGTTGGGGGGCAGTGAGTGGGTTGGTGATGTTGGGGGGCAGTTGGTTGGGACGGTGATGTTGGGGGTCAATGGAACAGTGATGTTGGGGGGCAGTGGGTGGGACGGTGATGTTGGGGGGCAGTGGGTGGGACGGTGATGTTGGGCAGTGGGTGGGATGGTGATGTTGGGGGGCAGTGGGTGGGACGGTGATGTTGGGGGGCAGTGGGTCGGTGATGTTGGGGGGCAGTGGGTGGGTCGGTGATGTTGGGGGGCAGTGGGTCGGTGATGTTGGGGGGCAGTGGGTGGGTCGGTGATGTTGGGGGCAGTGGGTCGGTGATGTTGGGGGGCAGTGGGTGGGTCGGTGATGTTGGGGGGCAGTGGGTCGGTGATGTTGGGGGGCAGTGGGACGGTGATGTTGGGAGGCAGTGGGTGGGACGGTGATGTTGGGAGGCAGTGAGTTGGTGATGTTGGGGGGCAGTGGGTCGGTGATGTTGGGGGGCAGTGGGTGGGACGGTGATGTTGGGGGGCAGTGGGTCGGTGATGTTGGGGGGGCAGTGGGTGGGACGGTGATGTTGGGGGGCAGTGAGTTGGTGATGTTGGGGGGCAGTGGGTCGGTGATGTTGGGGGGCAGTGGGTCGGTGATGTTGGGGGGCAGTGGGTCGGTGATGTTGGGGGGCAGTGGGTCGGTGATGTTGGGGGGCAGTGGGTGGGACGGTGATGTTGGGAGGCAGTGGGTGGGACGGTGATGTTGGGAGGCAGTGGGTCGGTGATGTTGGGGGGCAGTGGGTGGGACGGTGATGTTGGGGGGCAGTGGGTCGGTGATGTTGGGGGGCAGTGGGTGGGACGGTGATGTTGGGAGGCAGTGAGTTGGTGATGTTGGGGGGCAGTGGGTGGGACGGTGATGTTGGGGGGCAGTGGGTCGGTGATGTTGGGGGGCAGTGGGTGGGACGGTGATGTTGGGGTGCAGTGGGTGGGTCGGTGATGTTGGGGGGCAGTGGGTCGGTGATGTTGGGGGGCAGTGGGTGGGACGGTGATGTTGGGAGGCAGTGGGTGGGACGGTGATGTTGGGGGGCAGTGGGTGGGACGGTGATGTTGGGGGGCAGTGGGTCGGTGATGTTGGGGGGCAGTGGGTCGGTGATGTTGGGGGGCAGTGGGTCGGTGATGTTGGGGGGCAGTGGGTCGGTGATGTTGGGGGGCAGTGGGTCGGTGATGTTGGGGAGCAGTGGGTGGGACGGTGATGTTGGGGGGCAGTGGGTCGGTGATGTTGGGGGGCAGTGGGTCGGTGATGTTGGGGAGCAGTGGGTGGGACGGTGATGTTGGGGGGCAGTGGGTGGGTGATGTTGGGGGGCAGTGAGTCGGTGATGTTGGGGGGCAGTGGGTCGGTGATGTTGGGGGGCAGTGGGTCGGTGATGTTGGGGGGCAGTGAGTCGGTGATGTTGGGGGGCAGTGGGTGGGACGGTGATGTTGGGGGGCAGTGGGTCGGTGATGTTGGGGGGCAGTGGGTCGGTGATGTTGGGGGGCAGTGGGTGGGACGGTGATGTTGGGGGGCAGTGGGTGGGACGGTGATGTTGGGGGGCAGTGGGTCGGTGATGTTGGGGGGCAGTGGGTCGGTGATGTTGGGGGGCAGTGGGTGGGACGGTGATGTTGGGGGCAGTGGGTCGGTGATGTTGGGGGGCAGTGGGTGGGACGGTGATGTTGGGGGGCAGTGGGTCGGTGATGTTGGGGGGCAGTGGGTCGGTGATGTTGGGGGGCAGTGGGTCGGTGATGTTGGGGGGCAGTGGGTCGGTGATGTTGGGGGGCAGTGGGTCGGTGATGTTGGGGGGCAGTGGGTCGGTGATGTTGGGGGGCAGTGGGTGGGACGGTGATGTTGGGGTGCAGTGGGTGGGTCGGTGATGTTGGGGGGCAGTGGGTCGGTGATGTTGGGGGCAGTGGGTCGGTGATGTTGGGGGGAAGTGGGTCGGTGATGTTGGGGGGCAGTGGGTCGGTGATGTTGGGGGGCAGTGGGTCAGTGATGTTGGGGGGCAGTGGGTCGGTGATGTTGGGGGGCAGTGGGTCGGTGATGTTGGGGGGCAGTGGGTCGGTGATGTTGGGGGGCAGTGGGTCGGTGATGTTGGGGGGCAGTGGGTCGGTGATGTTGGGGGGCAGTGGGTCGGTGATGTTGGGGGGCAGTGGGTCGGTGATGTTGGGGGGCAGTGGGTGGGTCGGTGATGTTGGGGGGCAGTAGGACGGTGATGTTGGGGGGCAGTGGGTCGGTGATGTTGGGGGGCAGTAGGACGGTGATGTTGGGGGGCAGTGGGACGGTGATGTTGGGGGGCAGTGGGTCGGTGATGTTGGGGGGCAGTGGGTCGGTGATGTTGGGGGGCAGTGGGACGGTGATGTTGGGGGGCAGTGGGTCGGTGATGTTGGGGGGCAGTGGGTCGGTGATGTTGGGGGGCAGTGGGACGGTGATGTTGGGGGGCAGTGGGACGGTGATGTTGGGGGGCAGTGAGTCGGTGATGTTGGGGGGCAGTGGGTGGGACGGTGATGTTGGGGGGCAGTGAGTCGGTGATGGAGGCAGTGGGTCGGTGATGTTGGGGGGCAGCGGGTCGGTGATGTTGGGGGGCAGTGGGTGGGTCGGTGATGTTGGGGGGCAGTGAGTCGGTGATGGAGGCAGTGGGACGGTGATGTTGGGGGGCAGTGGGTGGGACGGTGATGTTGGGGGGCAGTGGGTCGGTGATGTTGGGGGGCAGTGGGTGGGACGGTGATGTTGGGGGGCAGTGGGTCGGTGATGTTGGGGGGCAGTGGGTCGGTGATGTTGGGGGGCAGTGGGTCGGTGATGTTGGGGGGCAGTGGGTGGGTGATGTTGGGGGGCAGTGGGTGGGACGGTGATGTTGGGGGGCAGTGGGTCGGTGATGTTGGGGGGCAGTGGGTGGGACGGTGATGTTGGGGTGCAGTGAGTCGGTGATGTTGGGGGGCAGTGGGTGGGACGGTGATGTTGGGGGGCAGTGGGTCGGTGATGGGGGGCAGTGGGTGGGTCGGTGATGTTGGGGGGCAGTGGGTCGGTGATGTTGGGGGACAGTGGGTGGGACGGTGATGTTGGGGGGCAGTGGGTCGGTGATGGGGGGCAGCGGGTGGGACGGTGATGTTGGGGGGCAGTGGGTCGGTGATGTTGGGGGGCAGTGGGTGGGACGGTGATGTTGGGGGGCAGTGGGTCGGTGATGTTGGGGGGCAGTGGGTCGGTGATGGGGGGCAGCGGGTGGGACGGCGATGTTGGGGGGCAGTGGGTCGGTGATGTTGGGGGGCAGTGGGTCGGTGATGTTGGGGGGCAGTGGGTGGGTGATGTTGGGGGGCAGTGGGTCGGTGATGTTGGGGGGCAGTGGATCGGTGATGTTGGGGGGCAGTGGGTCGGTGATGTTGGGGGGCAGTGGGTCGGTGATGTTGGGGGGCAGTGGGTCGGTGATGTTGGGGGGCAGTGGGTGGGACGGTGATGTTGGGGGGCAGTGGGTCAGTGATGTTGGGGGGCAGTGGGTCGGTGATGTTGGGGGGCAATGAGTCGGTGATGTTGGGGGGCAGTGGGTCGGTGATGTTGGGGGGCAGTGGGACGGTGATGTTGGGGGGCAGTGGGTCGGTGATGTTGGGGGGCAGTGGGTCGGTGATGTTGGGGGGCAGTGGGTCGGTGATGTTGGGGGGCAGTGGGACGGTGATGTTGGGGGGCAGTGGGTCGGTGATGTTGGGGGGCAGTGGGACGGTGATGTTGGGGGGCAGTGGGACGGTGATGTTGGGGGGCAGTGGGTCGGTGATGTTGGGGGGCAGTGGGTCGGTGATGTTGGGGGGCAGTGGGTCGGTGATGTTGGGGGGCAGTGGGTCGGTGATGTTGGGGGGCAGTGGGTGGGACGGTGATGTTGGGGGGCAGTGGGTCGGTGATGTTGGGGGGCAGTGGGTCGGTGATGTTGGGGGGCAGTGGGTGGGACGGTGATGTTGGGGGGCAGTGGGTGGGACGGTGATGTTGGGGGGCAGTGAGTGGGACGGTGATGTTGGGGGGCAGCGGGTGGGACGGTGATGTTGGGGGGCAGTGGGTGGGTGATGTTGGGGGGCAGTGGGTCGGTGATGTTGGGGGCAGTGGGTCGGTGATGTTGGGGGGCAGTGGGTGGGACGGTGATGTTGGGGGCAGTGGGTCGGTGATGTTGGGGGGCAGTGGGTGGGACGGTGATGTTGGGGGGCAGTGGGTCGGTGATGTTGGGGGGCAGTGGGTCGGTGATGTTGGGGGGCAGTGGGTGGGACGGTGATGTTGGGGGCAGTGGGTCGGTGATGGGGGGCAGTGGGTGGGACGGTGATGTTGGGGTGCAGTGGGTGGGTCGGTGATGTTGGGGGGCAGTGGGTCGGTGATGTTGGGGGGCAGTGGGTGGGACGGTGATGTTGGGGGCAGTGGGTCGGTGATGTTGGGGGGCAGTGGGTGGGACGGTGATGTTGGGGGGCAGTGGGTGGGTCGGTGAGGTTGGGGGCAGTGGGTCGGTGATGTTGGGGGGCAGTGGGTGGGTCGGTGATGTTGGGGGGCAGTGGGTGGGTCGGTGATGTTGGGGGGCAGTGGGTGGGACGGTGATGTTGGGGGCAGTGGGTCGGTGATGTTGGGGGGCAGTGGGTGGGTCGGTGATGTTGGGGGGCAGTGGGTGGGACGGTGATGTTGGGGGGCAGTGGGACGGTGATGTTGGGGGGCAGTGGGTCGGTGATGTTGGGGGGCAGTGGGTCGGTGATGTTGGGGGGCAGTGGGTCGGTGATGTTGGGGGGCAGTGGGTGGGTGATGTTGGGGGGCAGTGGGTCGGTGATGTTGGGGGCAGTGGGTCGGTGATGTTGGGGGGCAGTGGGTCGGTGATGTTGGGGGGCAGTGGGTCGGTGATGTTGGGGGGCAGTGGGTCGGTGATGTTGGGGGGCAGTGGGTCGGTGATGTTGGGGGGCAGTGGGTGGGTGATGTTGGGGGGCAGTGGGTCGGTGATGTTGGGGGGCAGTGGGTCGGTGATGTTGGGGGGCAGTGGGTCGGTGATGTTGGGGGGCAGTGGGTCGGTGATGTTGGGGGGCAGTGGGTGGGACGGTGATGTTGGGGGGCAGTGGGTCAGTGATGTTGGGGGGCAGTGGGTCGGTGATGTTGGGGGGCAGTGGGACGGTGATGTTGGGGGGCAGTGGGACGGTGATGTTGGGGGGCAGTGGGTCGGTGATGTTGGGGGGCAGTGGGTCGGTGATGTTGGGGGGCAGTGGGTCGGTGATGTTGGGGGGCAGTGGGTCGGTGATGTTGGGGGGCAGTGGGTCGGTGATGTTGGGGGGCAGTGGGTCGGTGATGTTGGGGGGCAGTGGGTCGGTGATGTTGGGGGGCAGTGGGTCGGTGATGTTGGGGGGCAGTGGGTCGGTGATGTTGGGGGGCAGTGGGTCGGTGATGTTGGGGGGCAGTGGGTCGGTGATGTTGGGGGGCAGTGGGTCGGTGATGTTGGGGGGCAGTGGGTCGGTGATGTTGGGGGGCAGTGGGTCGGTGATGTTGGGGGGCAGTGGGTCGGTGATGTTGGGGGGCAGTGGGTCGGTGATGTTGGGGGGCAGTGGGTGGGACGGTGATGTTGGGGGGCAGTGAGTGGGTCGGTGATGGGGGGCAGTGGGTCGGTGATGTTGGGGGGGCAATGAGTCGGTGATGTTGGGGGGCAGTGGGTCGGTGATGTTGGGGGCAGTGGGTTGGTGATGTTGGGGGGCAGTGGGTGGGACGGTGATGTTGGGGGGCAGTGGGTCGGTGATGGGGGGGCAGCGGGTGGGACGGTGATGTTGGGGGGCAGTGGTTCGGTGATGGGGGGCAGTGGGTGGGACGGTGATGTTGGGGGACAGTGGGTCGGTGATGTTGGGGGGCAGTGGGTCGGTGATGTTGGGGGGCAGTGGGTCGGTGATGGGGGCAGTGGGTGGGACGGTGATGTTGGGGGCAGTGGGTGGGTCAGTGATGTTGGGGGCAGTGGGTGGGACGGTGATGTTGGGGGGCAGTGGGTCGGTGATGTTGGGGAAAAGTGGGTGGGTCAGTGATGTTGGGGGGCAGTGGGTGGGACGGTGATGTTGGGGGGCAGTGAGTCGGTGATGGGGGCAGTGGGTGGGACGGTGATGTTGGGGGGCAGTGGGTCAGTGATGTTGGGGGGCAGTGGGTGGGTCGGTGATGTTGGGGGGCAGTGAGTCGGTGATGTTGGGGGCAGTGGGTGGGTCAGTGATGTTGGGGGCAGTGGGTGGGACGGTAATGTTGGGGGGCAGTGAGTTGGTGATGTTGGGGGGCAGTGGGTCGGTGATGTTGGGGGGCAGTGGGTCGGTGATGTTGGGGGGCAGTGAGTTGGTGATGTTGGGGGGCAGTGGGTGGGTGATGTTGGGGGGCAGTGGGTCGGTGATGTTGGGGGCAGTGGGTGGGACGGTGATGTTGGGGGGCAATGAGTCGGTGATGTTGGGGGGCAGTGAGTTGGTGATGTTGGGGGGCAGTGGGTGGGTGATGTTGGGGGGCAGTGGGTGGGTGATGTTGGGGGGCAGTGGGTGGGTGATGTTGGGGGGCAGTGGGTCGGTGATGTTGGGGGGCAGTGGGTCGGTGATGTTGGGGGGCAGTGGGTCGGTGATGTTGGGGGGCAGTGGGTCGGTGATGTTGGGGGGCAGTGGGTCGGTGATGTTGGGGGGCAGTGGGTGGGTGATGTTGGGGGGCAGTGGGTCGGTGATGTTGGGGGGCAGTGGGTCGGTGATGTTGGGGGGCAGTGGGTCGGTGATGTTGGGGGGCAGTGGGTCGGTGATGTTGGGGGGCAGTGGGTCAGTGATGTTGGGGGGCAGTTGGTCGGTGATGTTGGGGGGCAGTGGGTCGGTGATGTTGGGGGGCAGTGGGTCGGTGATGTTGGGGGGCAGTGGGTCAGTGATGTTGGGGGGCAGTGGGTCAGTGATGTTGGGGGGCAGTGGGTCGGTGATGTTGGGGGGCAGTGGGTGGGTCGGTGATGTTGGGGGGCAGTGGGTCGGTGATGTTGGGGGGCAGTGGGTGGGACGGTGATGTTGGGGGGCAGTGGGTGGGACGGTGATGTTGGGGGCAGTGGGTCGGTGATGTTGGGGGGCAGTGGGTGGGACGGTGATGTTGGGGGCAGTGGGTCGGTGATGTTGGGGGGCAGTGGGTCGGTGATGTTGGGGGGCAGTGGGTGGGTCGGTGATGTTGGGGGGCAGTGAGTTGGTGATGTTGGGGGGCAGTGGGTCGGTGATGTTGGGGGGCAGTGGGTCGGTGATGTTGGGGGGCAGTGGGTCGGTGATGTTGGGGGGCAGTGGGTGGGACGGTGATGTTGGGGGGCAGTGGGTCGGTGATGTTGGGGGGCAGTGGGTGGGACGGTGATGTTGGGGGGCAGTGGGTCGGTGATGTTGGGGGGCAGTGGGTGGGACGGTGATGTTGGGAGGCAGTGAGTTGGTGATGTTGGGGGGCAGTGGGTCGGTGATGTTGGGGGGCAGTGGGTGGGACGGTGATGTTGGGGGGCAGTGGGTCGGTGATGTTGGGGGGCAGTGGGTCGGTGATGTTGGGGGGCAGTGGGTCGGTGATGTTGGGGGGCAGTGGGTCGGTGATGTTGGGGGGCAGTGGGTCGGTGATGTTGGGGGGCAGTGGGTCGGTGATGTTGGGGGGCAGTGGGTGGGACGGTGATGTTGGGGGGCAGTGGGTGGGACGGTGATGTTGGGGGGCAGTGGGTCGGTGATGTTGGGGGGCAGTGGGTCGGTGATGTTGGGGGGCAGTGGGTGGGACGGTGATGTTGGGGGGCAGTGGGTCGGTGATGTTGGGGGGCAGTGGGTGGGACGGTGATGTTGGGGGGCAGTGGGTGGGACGGTGATGTTGGGGGGCAGTGGGTCGGTGATGTTGGGGGGCAGTGGGTCGGTGATGTTGGGGGGCAGTGGGTCGGTGATGTTGGGGGGCAGTGGGTCGGTGATGTTGGGGGGCAGTGGGTCGGTGATGTTGGGGGGCAGTGAGTCGGTGATGTTGGGGGGCAGTGGGTCGGTGATGTTGGGGGGCAGTGGGTCGGTGATGTTGGGGGACAGTGGGTCGGTGATGTTGGGGGGCAGTGGGTCGGTGATGTTGGGGGGCAGTGGGTCGGTGATGTTGGGGGGCAGTGGGTCGGTGATGTTGGGGGGCAGTGGGTCGGTGATGTTGGGGGGCAGTGGGTCGGTGATGTTGGGGGGCAGTGGGTCGGTGATGTTGGGGGGCAGTGGGTCGGTGATGTTGGGGGGCAGTGGGTCGGTGATGTTGGGGGGCAGTGAGTCGGTGATGTTGGGGGGCAGTGGGTCGGTGATGTTGGGGGGCAGTGGGTCGGTGATGTTGGGGGGCAGTGGGTCGGTGATGTTGGGGGGCAGTGGGTGGGACGGTGATGTTGGGGGCAGTGGGTCGGTGATGTTGGGGGGCAGTGGGTGGGACGGTGATGTTGGGGGCAGTGGGTCGGTGATGTTGGGGGGCAGTGGGTGGGTCGGTGATGTTGGAGGGCAGTGGGTCGGTGATGGGGGGCAGTGGGTGGGACGGTGATGTTGGGGGCAGTGGGTCGGTGATGTTGGGGGGCAGTGGGTGGGACGGTGATGTTGGGGGGCAGTGAGTCGGTGATGTTGGGGGGCAGTGGGTGGGTCGGTGATGTTGGGGGGCAGTGGGTCGGTGATGTTGGGGGGCAGTGGGACGGTGATGTTGGGGGGCAGTGGGTGGGTCGGTGATGTTGGGGGGCAGTGAGTCGGTGATGTTGGGGGGCAGTGGGTCGGTGATGTTGGGGGGCAGTGGGTCGGTGATGTTGGGGGGCAGTGGGTCGGTGATGTTGGGGGTCAGTGGGTCGGTGATGTTGCGGGGCAGTGGGACGGTGATGTTGGGGGGCAGTGGGTGGGTGATGTTGGGGGGCAGTGGGACGGTGATGTTGGGGGGCAGTGGGACGGTGATGTTGGGGGGCAGTGGGTCGGTGATGTTGGGGGGCAGTGGGTGGGACGGTGATGTTGGGGGGCAGTGAGTCGGTGATGGAGGCAGTGGGTCGGTGATGTTGGGGGGCAGCGGGTCGGTGATGGGGGGCAGTGAGTCGGTGATGGAGGCAGTGGGTCGGTGATGTTGGGGGGCAGTGGGTGGGTCGGTGATGTTGGGGGGCAGTGAGTCGGTGATGGAGGCAGTGGGTCGGTGATGTTGGGGGGCAGTGGGTGGGACGGTGATGTTGGGGGGCAGTGGGTAGGACGGTGATGTTGGGGGGCAGTGGGTCGGTGATGTTGGGGGGCAGTGGGTGGGACGGTGATGTTGGGGGGCAGTGGGTCGGTGATGTTGGGGGGCAGTGGGTCGGTGATGTTGGGGGGCAGTGGGTCGGTGATGTTGGGGGGCAGTGGGTCGGTGATGTTGGGGGGCAGTGGGTGGGACGGTGATGTTGGGGGGCAGTGGGTCGGTGATGTTGGGGAAAAGTGGGTCGGTGATGTTGGGGGGCAGTGGGTGGGACGGTGATGTTGGGGGGCAGTGAGTCGGTGATGGGGGGCAGTGGGTGGGTCGGTGATGTTGGGGGGCAGTGGGTGGGTCAGTGATGTTGGGGGCAGTAGGTGGGACGGTGATGTTGGGGGGCAGTGGGTGGGTCAGTGATGTTGGGGGCAGTGGGTGGGTCAGTGATGTTGGGGGCAGTAGGTGGGACGGTGATGTTGGGGGGCAGTGGGTCGGTGATGTTGGGGAAAAGTGGGTCGGTGATGTTGGGGGCCAGTGGGTGGGACGGTGATGTTGGGGGCAGTGAGTCGGTGATGGGGGCAGTGGGTGGGACGGTGATGTTGGGGGGCAGTGGGTCGGTGATGTTGGGGAAAAGTGGGTCGGTGATGTTGGGGGCCAGTGGGTGGGACGGTGATGTTGGGGGCAGTGAGTCGGTGATGGGGGCAGTGGGTGGGACGGTGATGTTGGGGGGCAGTGGGTGGGTCAGTGATGTTGGGGGCAGTGGGTGGGACGGTGATGTTGGGGGGCAGTGGGTGGGTGATGTTGGGGGGCAGTGGGTGGGTGATGTTGGGGGGCAGTGGGTGGGTGATGTTGGGGGGCAGTGGGTGGGTGATGTTGGGGGGCAGTGGGTCGGTGATGTTGGGGGGCAGTGGGTCGGTGATGTTGGGGGGCAGTGGGTCGGTGATGTTGGGGGGCAGCGGGAGGGACGGTGATGTTGGGGGGCAGTGGGTCGGTGATGTTGGGGGGCAGTGGGTCGGTGATGTTGGGGGGCAGTGGGTCGGTGATGTTGGGGGGCAGTAGGACGGTGATGTTGGGGGGTAGTGGGTCGGTGATGTTGGGGGGCAGTGGGTCGGTGATGTTGGGGGGCAGTGGGTCGGTGATGTTGGGGGGCAGTGGGTGGGTGATGTTGGGGGGCAGTGGGTCGGTGATGTTGGGGGGCAGTGGGTCGGTGATGTTGGGGGTCAGTGGGTCGGTGATGTTGGGGGGCAGTGGGTCGGTGATGTTGGGGGGCAGTGGGTGGGATGGTGATGTTGGGGGGCAGTGGGTCGGTGATGTTGGGGGGCAGTGGGTGGGTCGGTGATGTTGGGGGGCAGTGGGTCGGTGATGTTGGGGGCAGTGGGTGGGTGATGTTGGGGGGCAGTGGGTCGGTGATGTTGGGGGGCAGTGGGTCGGTGATGTTGGGGGTCAGTGGGTCGGTGATGTTGGGGGGCAGTGGGTCGGTGATGTTGGGGGGCAGTGGGTGGGATGGTGATGTTGGGGGGCAGTGGGTCGGTGATGTTGGGGGGCAGCGGGTCGGTGATGTTGGGGGGCAGTGGGTCGGTGATGTTGGGGGGCAGTTGGTCGGTGATGTTGGGGGGCAGTGGGTCGGTGATGTTGGGGGGCAGTGGGTGGGTCGGTGATGTTGGGGGGCAGTGGGTCGGTGATGTTGGGGGGCAGTGGGTGGGTCGGTGATGTTGGGGGGCAGTGGGTCGGTGATGTTGGGGGCAGTGGGTGGGACGGTGATGTTGGGGGGCAGTGGGACGGTGATGTTGGGGGTCAGTGGGTCGGTGATGTTGGGGGGCAGTGGGTCGGTGATGTTGGGGGGCAGTGGGTCGGTGATGTTGGGGGGCAGTGGGTCGGTGATGTTGGGGGGCAGTGGGTCGGTGATGTTGGGGGGCAGTGGGTCGGTGATGTTGGGGGGCAGTGGGTGGGTGATGTTGGGGGGCAGTGGGTCGGTGATGTTGGGGGGCAGTGGGTCGGTGATGTTGGGGGTCAGTGGGTCGGTGATGTTGGGGGGCAGTGGGTCGGTGATGTTGGGGGGCAGTGGGTGGGATGGTGATGTTGGGGGGCAGTGGGTCGGTGATGTTGGGGGGCAGTGGGTGGGTCGGTGATGTTGGGGGGCAGTGGGTCGGTGATGTTGGGGGCAGTGGGTGGGTGATGTTGGGGGGCAGTGGGTCGGTGATGTTGGGGGGCAGTGGGTCGGTGATGTTGGGGGTCAGTGGGTCGGTGATGTTGGGGGGCAGTGGGTCGGTGATGTTGGGGGGCAGTGGGTGGGATGGTGATGTTGGGGGGCAGTGGGTCGGTGATGTTGGGGGGCAGCGGGTCGGTGATGTTGGGGGGCAGTGGGTCGGTGATGTTGGGGGGCAGTTGGTCGGTGATGTTGGGGGGCAGTGGGTCGGTGATGTTGGGGGGCAGTGGGTGGGTCGGTGATGTTGGGGGGCAGTGGGTCGGTGATGTTGGGGGGCAGTGGGTGGGTCGGTGATGTTGGGGGGCAGTGGGTCGGTGATGTTGGGGGCAGTGGGTGGGACGGTGATGTTGGGGGGCAGTGGGACGGTGATGTTGGGGGTCAGTGGGTCGGTGATGTTGGGGGGCAGTGGGTCGGTGATGTTGGGGGGCAGTGGGTCGGTGATGTTGGGGGGCAGTGGGTCGGTGATGTTGGGGGGCAGTGGGTCGGTGATGTTGGGGGGCAGTGGGTCGGTGATGTTGGGGGGCAGTGGGTCGGTGATGTTGGGGGGCAGTGGGTGGGACGGTGATGTTGGGGGGCAATGAGTCGGTGATGTTGGGGGTCAGTGGGTCGGTGATGTTGGGGGGCAGTGGGTCGGTGATGTTGGGGGGCAGTGGGTGGGTGATGTTGGGGGGCAGTGGGTCGGTGATGTTGGGGGGCAGTGGGTGGGTGATGTTGGGGGGCAGTGGGTCGGTGATGTTGGGGGGCAGTGGGTGGGTGATGTTGGGGGGCAGTGGGTCGGTGATGTTGGGGGGCAGTGAGTCGGTGATGTTGGGGGGCAGTGGGTCGGTGATGTTGGGGGGCAGTGGGTGGGACGGTGATGTTGGGGGGCAGTGGGTCGGTGATGTTGGGGGGCAGTGAGTCGGTGATGTTGGGGGGCAATGAGTCGGTGATGTTGGGGGGCAGTGGGTCGGTGATGTTGGGGGGCAGTGGGTCGGTGATGTTGGGGGGCAGTGGGTCGGTGATGTTGGGGGGCAGTGAGTCGGTGATGTTGGGGGGCAGTGGGTCGGTGATGTTGGGGGGCAGTGGGACGGTGATGTTGGGGGGCAGTGGGACGGTGATGTTGGGGGGCAGTGGGTCGGTGATGTTGGGGGGCAGTGAGTTGGTGATGTTGGGGGGCAGTGGGTCGGTGATGTTGGGGGGCAGTGGGTCGGTGATGTTGGGGGGCAGTGGGTCGGTGATGTTGGGGGGCAGTGGGTGGGTGATGTTGGGGGGCAGTGGGTGGGTGATGTTGGGGGGCAGTGGGTCGGTGATGTTGGGGGGCAGTGGGTCGGTGATGTTGGGGGGCAGTGGGTCGGTGATGTTGGGGGGCAGTGGGTCGGTGATGTTGGGGGGCAGTGGGTCGGTGATGTTGGGGGGCAGTGAGTCGGTGATGTTGGGGGGCAATGAGTCGGTGATGTTGGGGGTCAGTGGGTCGGTGATGTTGGGGGGCAGTGGGTCGGTGATGTTGGGGGGCAGTGGGTCGGTGATGTTGGGGGGCAGTGGGTCGGTGATGTTGGGGGGCAGTGGGTCGGTGATGTTGGGGGGCAGTGGGTGGGTGATGTTGGGGGGCAGTGGGTGGGTGATGTTGGGGGGCAGTGGGTCGGTGATGTTGGGGGTCAGTGGGACGGTGATGTTGGGGGGCAGTGGGTCGGTGATGTTGGGGGGCAGTGGGTCGGTGATGTTGGGGGGCAGTGGGTCGGTGATGTTGGGGGGCAGTGGGTCGGTGATGTTGGGGGGCAGTGGGTCGGTGATGTTGGGGGGCAGTGGGTCGGTGATGTTGGGGGGCAGTGGGTGGGTGATGTTGGGGGGCAGTGGGTCGGTGATGTTGGGGGGCAGTGGGTCGGTGATGTTGGGGGTCAGTGGGACGGTGATGTTGGGGGGCAGTGGGTCGGTGATGTTGGGGGGCAGTGGGTCGGTGATGTTGGGGGGCAGTGGGTGGGTGATGTTGGGGGGCAGTGGGTCGGTGATGTTGGGGGGCAGTGGGTCGGTGATGTTGGGGTGCAGTGGGTCGGTGATGTTGGGGGGCAGTGGGTCGGTGATGTTGGGGGGCAGTGGGTGGGACGGTGATGTTGGGGGGCAGTGGGTGGGTCGGTGATGTTGGGGGGCAGTGGGTCGGTGATGTTGGGGGGCAGTGGGTCGGTGATGTTGGGGGGCAGTGGGTCGGTGATGTTGGGGTGCAGTGGGTCGGTGATGTTGGGGGGCAGTGGGTCGGTGATGTTGGGGGGCAGTGGGTGGGACGGTGATGTTGGGGGGCAGTGGGTGGGTCGGTGATGTTGGGGGGCAGTGGGTCAGTGATGTTGGGGGGCAGTGGGTCGGTGATGTTGGGAGGCAGTGGGTGGGTCGGTGATGTTGGGGGGCAGTGGGTCGGTGATGTTGGGGGGCAGTGGGTGGGACGGTGATGTTGGGGGGCAGTGGGTCGGTGATGTTGGGGGGCAGTGGGTGGGACGGTGATGTTGGGGGGCAGTGGGTGGGTCGGTGATGTTGGGGGGCAGTGGGTCGGTGATGTTGGGGGGCAGTGGGTCGGTGATGTTGGGGGGCAGTGGGTCGGTGATGTTGGGGTGCAGTGGGTCGGTGATGTTGGGGGGCAGTGGGTCGGTGATGTTGGGGGGCAGTGGGTGGGACGGTGATGTTGGGGGGCAGTGGGTGGGTCGGTGATGTTGGGGGGCAGTGGGTCAGTGATGTTGGGGGGCAGTGGGTCGGTGATGTTGGGAGGCAGTGGGTGGGACGGTGATGTTGGGGGGCAGTGGGTCAGTGATGTTGGGGGGCAGTGGGTCGGTGATGTTGGGGGGCAGTGGGTGGGTCGGTGATGTTGGGGGGCAGTGGGTCGGTGATGTTGGGGGGCAGTGGGTGGGTGATGTTGGGGGGCAGTGGGTCGGTGATGTTGGGGGGCAGTGGGTCGGTGATGTTGGGGGGCAGTGGGTCGGTGATGTTGGGGGGCAGTGGGTGGGTCGGTGATGTTGGGGGGCAGTGGGTCAGTGATGTTGGGGGGCAGTGGGTCGGTGATGTTGGGAGGCAGTGGGTGGGACGGTGATGTTGGGGGGCAGTGGGTGGGTCGGTGATGTTGGGGGGCAGTGGGTCAGTGATGTTGGGGGGCAGTGGGTCGGTGATGTTGGGAGGCAGTGGGTGGGACGGTGGTGTTGGGGGGCAGTGGGTGGGTCGGTGATGTTGGGGGGCAGTGGGTCGGTGATGTTGGGGGGCAGTGGGACGGTGATGTTGGGGGGCAGTGGGTGGGACGGTGATGTTGGGGGGCAGTGGGTCAGTGATGTTGGGGGGCAGTGGGTGGGACGGTGATGTTGGGGGGCAGTGGGTGGGTGATGTTGGGGGGCAGTGGGTGGGTGATGTTGGGGGGCAGTGGGTGGGTGATGTTGGGGGGCAGTGGGTCGGTGATGTTGGGGGGCAGTGGGTCGGTGATGGGGGGCAGTGGGTCGGTGATGTTGGGGGGCAGTGGGTCGGTGATGTTGGGGGGCAGTGGGTCGGTGATGTTGGGGGGCAGTGGGTCGGTGATGTTGGGGGGCAGTGGGTCGGTGATGTTGGGGGCAGTGGGTGGGACGGTGATGTTGGGGGGCAGTGGGTCGGTGATGTTGGGGGCAGTGGGTCGGTGATGTTGGGGGGCAGTGGGTGGGACGGTGATGTTGGGGGGCAGTGGGTCGGTGATGTTGGGGGGCAGTGGGTGGGACGGTGATGTTGGGGGGCAGTGGGTCGGTGATGTTGGGGGGCAGTGGGTGGGACGGTGATGTTGGGGGGCAGTGGGTGGGTGATGTTGGGGGGCAGTGGGTCAGTGATGTTGGGGGGCAGTGGGACGGTGATGTTGGGGGGCAGTGGGACGGTGATGTTGGGGGGCAGTGGGTGGGTCGGTGATGTTGGGGGGCAGTGGGTGGGATGGTGATGTTGGGGGGCAGTGGGTCGGTGATGTTGGGGGGCAGTGGGTGGGTCGGTGATGTTGGGGGGCAGTGGGTGGGATGGTGATGTTGGGGGGCAGTGGGACGGTGATGTTGGGGGGCAGTGGGTCGGTGATGTTGGGGGGCAGTGGGTCGGTGATGTTGGGGGGCAGTGGGTCGGTGATGTTGGGGGGCAGTGGGTCGGTGATGTTGGGGGGCAGTGGGTCGGTGATGTTGGGGGGCAGTGGGTCGGTGATGTTGGGGGGCAGTGGGTCGGTGATGTTGGGGGCAGTGGGTCGGTGATGTTGGGGGGCAGTGGGACGGTGATGTTGGGGGGCAGTGGGTCGGTGATGTTGGGGGGCAGTGAGTGGGACGGTGATGTTGGGGGGCAGTGGGTGGGTGATGTTGGGGGGCAGTGGGTCGGTGATGTTGTGGGGCAGTGGGACGGTGATGTTGGGGGGCAGTGGGTCGGTGATGGGGGGCAGTGGGTCGGTGATGTTGGGGGGCAGTGGGTCGGTGATGTTGGGGGGCAGTGGGTCGGTGATGTTGGGGGGCAGTGGGTCGGTGATGTTGGGGGGCAGTGGGTCGGTGATGTTGGGGGGCAGTGGGTGGGACGGTGATGTTGGGGGGCAGTGGGTGGGTGATGTTGGGGGGCAGTGGGTCGGTGATGTTGTGGGGCAGTGGGACGGTGATGTTGGGGGGCAGTAGGACGGTGATGTTGGGGGGTAGTGGGTCGGTGATGTTGGGGGGCAGTGGGTCGGTGATGTTGGGGGGCAGTGGGTCGGTGATGTTGGGGGGCAGTGGGTGGGTGATGTTGGGGGGCAGTGGGTCGGTGATGTTGGGGGGCAGTGGGTCGGTGATGTTGGGGGTCAGTGGGTCGGTGATGTTGGGGGGCAGTGGGTCGGTGATGTTGGGGGGCAGTGGGTGGGATGGTGATGTTGGGGGGCAGTGGGTCGGTGATGTTGGGGGGCAGTGGGTGGGTCGGTGATGTTGGGGGGCAGTGGGTGGGACGGTGATGTTGGGGGGCAGTGGGTGGGTGATGTTGGGGGGCAGTGGGTCGGTGATGTTGTGGGGCAGTGGGACGGTGATGTTGGGGGGCAGTAGGACGGTGATGTTGGGGGGCAGTGGGTCGGTGATGTTGGGGGCAGTGGGTGGGTGATGTTGGGGGGCAGTGGGTCGGTGATGTTGGGGGGCAGTGGGTCGGTGATGTTGGGGGTCAGTGGGTCGGTGATGTTGGGGGGCAGTGGGTCGGTGATGTTGGGGGGCAGTGGGTGGGATGGTGATGTTGGGGGGCAGTGGGTCGGTGATGTTGGGGGGCAGCGGGTCGGTGATGTTGGGGGGCAGTGGGTCGGTGATGTTGGGGGGCAGTTGGTCGGTGATGTTGGGGGGCAGTGGGTCGGTGATGTTGGGGGGCAGTGGGTGGGTCGGTGATGTTGGGGGGCAGTGGGTCGGTGATGTTGGGGGGCAGTGGGTGGGTCGGTGATGTTGGGGGGCAGTGGGTCGGTGATGTTGGGGGCAGTGGGTGGGACGGTGATGTTGGGGGGCAGTGGGACGGTGATGTTGGGGGTCAGTGGGTCGGTGATGTTGGGGGGCAGTGGGTCGGTGATGTTGGGGGGCAGTGGGTCGGTGATGTTGGGGGGCAGTGGGTCGGTGATGTTGGGGGGCAGTGGGTCGGTGATGTTGGGGGGCAGTGGGTCGGTGATGTTGGGGGGCAGTGGGTCGGTGATGTTGGGGGGCAGTGGGTGGGACGGTGATGTTGGGGGGCAATGAGTCGGTGATGTTGGGGGTCAGTGGGTCGGTGATGTTGGGGGGCAGTGGGTCGGTGATGTTGGGGGGCAGTGGGTGGGTGATGTTGGGGGGCAGTGGGTCGGTGATGTTGGGGGGCAGTGGGTGGGTGATGTTGGGGGGCAGTGGGTCGGTGATGTTGGGGGGCAGTGGGTGGGTGATGTTGGGGGGCAGTGGGTCGGTGATGTTGGGGGGCAGTGAGTCGGTGATGTTGGGGGGCAGTGGGTCGGTGATGTTGGGGGGCAGTGGGTGGGACGGTGATGTTGGGGGGCAGTGGGTCGGTGATGTTGGGGGGCAGTGAGTCGGTGATGTTGGGGGGCAATGAGTCGGTGATGTTGGGGGGCAGTGGGTCGGTGATGTTGGGGGGCAGTGGGTCGGTGATGTTGGGGGGCAGTGGGTCGGTGATGTTGGGGGGCAGTGAGTCGGTGATGTTGGGGGGCAGTGGGTCGGTGATGTTGGGGGGCAGTGGGACGGTGATGTTGGGGGGCAGTGGGACGGTGATGTTGGGGGGCAGTGGGTCGGTGATGTTGGGGGGCAGTGAGTTGGTGATGTTGGGGGGCAGTGGGTCGGTGATGTTGGGGGGCAGTGGGTCGGTGATGTTGGGGGGCAGTGGGTCGGTGATGTTGGGGGGCAGTGGGTGGGTGATGTTGGGGGGCAGTGGGTGGGTGATGTTGGGGGGCAGTGGGTCGGTGATGTTGGGGGGCAGTGGGTCGGTGATGTTGGGGGGCAGTGGGTCGGTGATGTTGGGGGGCAGTGGGTCGGTGATGTTGGGGGGCAGTGGGTCGGTGATGTTGGGGGGCAGTGGGTCGGTGATGTTGGGGGGCAGTGAGTCGGTGATGTTGGGGGGCAATGAGTCGGTGATGTTGGGGGTCAGTGGGTCGGTGATGTTGGGGGGCAGTGGGTCGGTGATGTTGGGGGGCAGTGGGTCGGTGATGTTGGGGGGCAGTGGGTCGGTGATGTTGGGGGGCAGTGGGTCGGTGATGTTGGGGGGCAGTGGGTGGGTGATGTTGGGGGGCAGTGGGTGGGTGATGTTGGGGGGCAGTGGGTCGGTGATGTTGGGGGTCAGTGGGACGGTGATGTTGGGGGGCAGTGGGTCGGTGATGTTGGGGGGCAGTGGGTCGGTGATGTTGGGGGGCAGTGGGTCGGTGATGTTGGGGGGCAGTGGGTCGGTGATGTTGGGGGGCAGTGGGTCGGTGATGTTGGGGGGCAGTGGGTCGGTGATGTTGGGGGGCAGTGGGTGGGTGATGTTGGGGGGCAGTGGGTCGGTGATGTTGGGGGGCAGTGGGTCGGTGATGTTGGGGGTCAGTGGGACGGTGATGTTGGGGGGCAGTGGGTCGGTGATGTTGGGGGGCAGTGGGTCGGTGATGTTGGGGGGCAGTGGGTGGGTGATGTTGGGGGGCAGTGGGTCGGTGATGTTGGGGGGCAGTGGGTCGGTGATGTTGGGGTGCAGTGGGTCGGTGATGTTGGGGGGCAGTGGGTCGGTGATGTTGGGGGGCAGTGGGTGGGACGGTGATGTTGGGGGGCAGTGGGTGGGTCGGTGATGTTGGGGGGCAGTGGGACGGTGATGTTGGGGGGCAGTGGGTCGGTGATGTTGGGGGGCAGTGGGTCGGTGATGTTGGGGTGCAGTGGGTCGGTGATGTTGGGGGGCAGTGGGTCGGTGATGTTGGGGGGCAGTGGGTGGGACGGTGATGTTGGGGGGCAGTGGGTGGGTCGGTGATGTTGGGGGGCAGTGGGTGGGTCGGTGATGTTGGGGGGCAGTGGGTCAGTGATGTTGGGGGGCAGTGGGTCGGTGATGTTGGGAGGCAGTGGGTGGGTCGGTGATGTTGGGGGGCAGTGGGTCGGTGATGTTGGGGGGCAGTGGGTGGGACGGTGATGTTGGGGGGCAGTGGGTCGGTGATGTTGGGGGGCAGTGGGTGGGACGGTGATGTTGGGGGGCAGTGGGTGGGTCGGTGATGTTGGGGGGCAGTGGGTCGGTGATGTTGGGGGGCAGTGGGTCGGTGATGTTGGGGGGCAGTGGGTCGGTGATGTTGGGGTGCAGTGGGTCGGTGATGTTGGGGGGCAGTGGGTCGGTGATGTTGGGGGGCAGTGGGTGGGACGGTGATGTTGGGGGGCAGTGGGTGGGTCGGTGATGTTGGGGGGCAGTGGGTCAGTGATGTTGGGGGGCAGTGGGTCGGTGATGTTGGGAGGCAGTGGGTGGGACGGTGATGTTGGGGGGCAGTGGGTCAGTGATGTTGGGGGGCAGTGGGTCGGTGATGTTGGGGGGCAGTGGGTGGGTCGGTGATGTTGGGGGGCAGTGGGTCGGTGATGTTGGGGGGCAGTGGGTGGGTGATGTTGGGGGGCAGTGGGTCGGTGATGTTGGGGGGCAGTGGGTCGGTGATGTTGGGGGGCAGTGGGTCGGTGATGTTGGGGGGCAGTGGGTGGGTCGGTGATGTTGGGGGGCAGTGGGTCAGTGATGTTGGGGGGCAGTGGGTCGGTGATGTTGGGAGGCAGTGGGTGGGACGGTGATGTTGGGGGGCAGTGGGTGGGTCGGTGATGTTGGGGGGCAGTGGGTCAGTGATGTTGGGGGGCAGTGGGTCGGTGATGTTGGGAGGCAGTGGGTGGGACGGTGGTGTTGGGGGGCAGTGGGTGGGTCGGTGATGTTGGGGGGCAGTGGGTCGGTGATGTTGGGGGGCAGTGGGACGGTGATGTTGGGGGGCAGTGGGTGGGACGGTGATGTTGGGGGGCAGTGGGTCAGTGATGTTGGGGGGCAGTGGGTGGGACGGTGATGTTGGGGGGCAGTGGGTGGGTGATGTTGGGGGGCAGTGGGTGGGTGATGTTGGGGGGCAGTGGGTGGGTGATGTTGGGGGGCAGTGGGTCGGTGATGTTGGGGGGCAGTGGGTCGGTGATGGGGGGCAGTGGGTCGGTGATGTTGGGGGGCAGTGGGTCGGTGATGTTGGGGGGCAGTGGGTCGGTGATGTTGGGGGGCAGTGGGTCGGTGATGTTGGGGGGCAGTGGGTCGGTGATGTTGGGGGCAGTGGGTGGGACGGTGATGTTGGGGGGCAGTGGGTCGGTGATGTTGGGGGCAGTGGGTCGGTGATGTTGGGGGGCAGTGGGTGGGACGGTGATGTTGGGGGGCAGTGGGTCGGTGATGTTGGGGGGCAGTGGGTGGGACGGTGATGTTGGGGGGCAGTGGGTCGGTGATGTTGGGGGGCAGTGGGTGGGACGGTGATGTTGGGGGGCAGTGGGTGGGTGATGTTGGGGGGCAGTGGGTCAGTGATGTTGGGGGGCAGTGGGACGGTGATGTTGGGGGGCAGTGGGACGGTGATGTTGGGGGGCAGTGGGTGGGTCGGTGATGTTGGGGGGCAGTGGGTGGGATGGTGATGTTGGGGGGCAGTGGGTCGGTGATGTTGGGGGGCAGTGGGTGGGTCGGTGATGTTGGGGGGCAGTGGGTGGGATGGTGATGTTGGGGGGCAGTGGGACGGTGATGTTGGGGGGCAGTGGGTCGGTGATGTTGGGGGGCAGTGGGTCGGTGATGTTGGGGGGCAGTGGGTCGGTGATGTTGGGGGGCAGTGGGTCGGTGATGTTGGGGGGCAGTGGGTCGGTGATGTTGGGGGGCAGTGGGTCGGTGATGTTGGGGGGCAGTGGGTCGGTGATGTTGGGGGGCAGTGGGTCGGTGATGTTGGGGGCAGTGGGTCGGTGATGTTGGGGGGCAGTGGGACGGTGATGTTGGGGGGCAGTGGGTCGGTGATGTTGGGGGGCAGTGAGTGGGACGGTGATGTTGGGGGGCAGTGGGTGGGTGATGTTGGGGGGCAGTGGGTCGGTGATGTTGTGGGGCAGTGGGACGGTGATGTTGGGGGGCAGTGGGTCGGTGATGGGGGGCAGTGGGTCGGTGATGTTGGGGGGCAGTGGGTCGGTGATGTTGGGGGGCAGTGGGTCGGTGATGTTGGGGGCAGTGGGTCGGTGATGTTGGGGGGCAGTGGGTCGGTGATGTTGGGGGGCAGTGGGTGGGACGGTGATGTTGGGGGGCAGTGGGTTCGGTGATGTTGTGGGGCAGTGGGACGGTGATGTTGGGGGGCAGTGGGTCGGTGATGGGGGGCAGTGGGTCGGTGATGTTGGGGGGCAGTGGGTCGGTGATGTTGGGGGGCAGTGGGTCGGTGATGTTGGGGGGCAGTGGGTCGGTGATGTTGGGGGGCAGTGGGTCGGTGATGTTGGGGGGCAGTGGGTCGGTGATGTTGGGGGGCAGTGGGTCGGTGATGTTGGGGGCAGTGGGTCGGTGATGTTGGGGGGCAGTGGGTCGGTGATGTTGGGGGGCAGTGGGTCGGTGATGGGGGGCAGTGGGTTGGGACGATGCAGTTACCATGCTTATGGCCGCGGGGAATCTCTCACCAGCCTCGTTGCTTGAGCCCACAGGTGTCCCAGCGCGCGGTGAGAGAGGGAGTCCGGATGAGTTTCCTGGTGAAGTTGCTCCGTTGTACGCCGGCCCCGTGCTCGAGAGCAGCGGCGACCTTGGCCAACGCCATGGAGAGGCCTGTGGAGAGCGCCATCCATGCCAAGCTGGAGCGCAGCCTGGCGCCCATCCACCTGGAGGTGATCAATGAGAGCCATCAGCACGCAGTGCCCGCCGGATCGGAGAGCCACTTCAAGGTGGTGGTGGTGAGCCCACGCTTCGAGGGGTTGCCCCTGCTACAGCGACACCGGCTGATCAACGAGGCCCTGAGGGAGGAGCTGGCCTCCAGCGTTCACGCCCTCTCCATCCTGGCCCGCACCCCCCAGCAGTGGGGGGCTGAGCCCCACATAGACAGGAGCCCCGCCTGCCTGGGGGGCTCCAAACACGACCCCCACTCGGCCCACAAACTGGGGGGGCCGTCCCGAGACTGAGGGGAGGGAGGGGCCCCACGATCTGGTCACGCAGCCCCCTCCTGGGAGAGCAGGGCGACTGGAGGCCGACTGAGGTTACACAGAACGTCGCTCAAACCACTTCGAGAAAGTTCTGACAAAGCAAATCTTTCCCCTCCTTGTAATTTGATGCATGGTTCATCTTGCAATCAGCAAAATAAATCTCGTTCCTCTGCAGGTTTCCGTAATATCGATCGCTTGTTTCATAATTCTCATCCTTCTTATCCAATCCCTCCATGGCCTTGTCCCCTCCCTATCTCTGTAACCCCTCCTGCCCCCTACACACTCCCTATCTCTGTAACCTCCTCCTGCCCCCTACACCCTCCCTATCTCTGTAACCCCCTCCTTCCCCTACACCCTCCCTATCTCTGTAACCTCCTCCTGCCCCTACACCCCTCCCTATCTCTGTAACCTCCTCCTGCCCCTACACCCCTCCCTATCTCTGTAACCTCCTCCAGTCCCTACACCCCTCCCTATCTCTGTAACCCCCTCCAGCCCTACACCCTCCCTATCTCTGTAACCCCCTCCAGCCCCTACACCCCTCCCTATCTCTGTAACCCCCTCCAGCCCCTACACCCTCCCTATCTCTGTAACCCCCTCCAGCCCCTACACCCTCCCTATCTCTGTAACCCCCTCCAGCCCCGACTCCCCTCCCTATCTCTGTAACCTCCTCCTGCCCCTACACCCTCCCTGTCTATGTAACCCCATCCTGCCCCTACACCCTCCTGTCTATGTAACCCCCTCCAGCCTCTACACCCCCTCCCTATCTCTGTCCTCCTCCTGCCCCTACACCCTCCCTGTCTATGTAACCCCTCCTGCCCCTACACCCTCCCTATCTCTGTAACCCCCTCCAGCCCCTACACCCTCCCTGTCTATGTGTACAAATTATTGAGGGGCCTGGATATAGTGTATAGTAAGGGTCTATTTCCATTGGTGGAGGGGTCTATTACGAGGGGCATAGTTTTAAGGTGGTTAGTTGAGGGGGGGCTTCTTTACGCAGAGGTTGTGGGGATCTGGAACTCGCTGCCTGGAAGAGTGGTGGATGCAGAAACCCTCACCACTTTTAAGAGATAGTTGGATGGGCACTTAAAGTGCAGTAACCTGCAGGGTTATGGACCTAGAGCTGGTAATTGGGATTAGACTGGGTGACCTTTTGTTGGCCGACGTAGATATAATGGTAAGTACTGCAGGGAATCGAATACGGCCAGGGTGATCTCCTGGGCTAGTGTCGATCGCCTGGATGGGTCAGAGTGAAATCTTCCCATTTTTTTCTCCCTAAATTGGCCTGGGTTTTTATCTGTTTTTTGCCTCTCCCAGGAGATCACATGGCCCCGGTTGGGGTAGAGTGTAGAATGTTTTCAGTGTAAGGGGTGTCGCAGTTGTGTGGGGCGGACTGGTTGGGCTGGGTGCTCTTTGCCTTTCCGCCATTGTTCATGGGTTTATATGTAACCTTCAGGGCTGCTGACCAAGGGCCGTGCGGACACGATGGGCCGAAATGGCCGCCTCCTACGCTGTAAATTTCTATGTTCCCCCTCTCCCCCCTCATTGTCCCTCTTCTCCCCCTCCTCCCCTCCCACCCCCACCACTCTCCCCTCCCCACCCCCTCCACTCTTCCTCCCCCCTCCACTCTCCCTCCCCACCCCCTCCACTCTCCCTCCCCCCCTCCACTCTCCCTCCCCCCTCCAATCTCCCTCACCCCCTCCACTCTCCCTCCTCACCCCCTCCACTCTCCCTCCCCACCCCCTCCACTCTCCCTCCCCACCCCCTCCACTCTCCCTCCCCACCTCCACTCTCCCTCCCCCTCCTCCCCTCCACATCCCCACCACTCTCCCCTCCCCACCCCCACCACTCTCCCCTCCCCACCCCCTCCACTCTCCCTCCCCACCCCCTCCACTCTCCCTCCCCACCCCCTCCACTCTCCCTCCCCGCCCCCTCCACTCTCCCTCCCCGCCCCCTCCACTCTCCCTCCCGCCCCCTCCACTCTCCCTCCCCGCCCCCTCCACTCTGCCTCCCCGCCCCCTCCACTCTCCCTCCCCGCCCCCTCCACTCTGCCTCCCCGCCCCCTCCACTCTGCCTCCCCGCCCCCTCCACTCTCCCTCCCCGCCCCCTCCACTCTCCCTCCCCGCCCCCTCCACTCTCCCTCCCCGCCCCCTCCACTCTCCCTCCCCGCCCCCTCCACTCTCCCCTCCCCGCCCCCTCCACTCTCCCTCCCCGCCCCTCCACTCTCCC
>NW_027252455.1:0-12500 GCF_044704955.1 Pristiophorus japonicus
CTCCCTAACCCCACCCCCAACCCCCTCCCTAACCCCACCGCCAGCTCCCCCCAACCCCCTCCCTAACCCCACCCCCAGCTCCCCCCCAACCCCCTCCCTAACCCCACCCCCCCAACCCCCTCCCTAACCCACCCCCCCCCAACCCCCTCCCTAACCCACCCCCCCCAACCCCCTCCCTAACCCCACCCCCCAACCCCCTCCCTAACCCACCCCCCCCCCAACCCCCTCCCTAACCCCACCCCCCAGCTCCCCCCAACACCCTCCCTAACCCCACCCCCCCCAACCCCCTCCCTAACTCCACCCCCAGCTCCCCCCAACCCCCTCCCTAACCCCACCGCCAGCCCCCCCAATCCAAACCCCCCCAAGCCCCTTTCTGATCCTCACCCCCCACCAATCCAAACCCCCCAAGCCCCTCCCTATCCCCACCCCCCCAACTCAAACCCACACCCTCCCACCTACTCCCCAACCCATACCACAGAGCCCCCCCCTCCCTCCCGAAACATACCGCAGACCCCTCCCCCTACACCCCCATACCCTCCTGACGCTCTCCCCTACTTACTGGTTAGCTCGGAGTTGATTCTATCTCGAGTCGAGAACCCATTCTCAGAGTTGAGCATTGGATCCCTGTAGGACATGCTGGGTGGCGGGGAGCGGGTGGGGGAAGAGAGACAGAAGAGAGTTAAAGCACGACACAGACACAGACCATGAATGAGCTTCTCTGCACAGACACCTGGTGCCAGGGGTGTCCCAGCCCTGCATCATGGCCGAGGACCCAGTATCTCCAACATCCCCTCACCCTGCTACTCCACACAATCCCCCACTTCTTCACTGCAATCACACGCTTTTAAACACGTGCGGAACACAGGAGGCCCATTCGGCCCCTCGAGCCTGTTACACAGGAACAGGAGGCCCATACAGCCCCTCGAGCCTGTTACACAGGAACAGGAGGAGGCCCATTCAGCCCCTCGAGCCTGTTACACAGGAACAGGAGGAGGCCCATTCAGCCCCTCGGGCCTGTTACACAGGAACAGGAGGAGACCCATTCAGCCCCACGAGCCTGTTGCACAGGAACAGGAGGAGGCCCATTCAGCCCCTCGAGCCTGTTACACAGGAACAGGAGGAGACCCATTCAGCCCCTCGAGCCTGTTACACAGGAACAGGAGGAGGCCCATTCAGCCCCTCGAGCCTGTTACACAGGAACAGGAGGAGGCCCATTCAGTCCCTTGAGCCTGTTACACAGGAACAGGAGGAGGCCCATTCAGCCCCTCGAGCCTGTTACACAGGAACAGGAGGAGGCCCATTCAGCCCCTCGAGTCTGTTACACAGGAACAGGAGGCCCATTCAGCCCCTCGAGCCTGTTACACAGGAACAGGAGGAGGCCCATTCAGCCCCTCGGGCCTGTTACACAGGAACAGGAGGAGGCCCATTCAGTCCCTCGAGTCTGTTACACAGGAACAGGAGGCCCATTCAGCCCCTCGGGCCTGTTACACAGGAACAGGAGGAGGCCCATTCAGCCCCTCGAGTCTGTTACACAGGAACAGGAGGAGGCCCATTCAGCCCCTCGAGTCTGTTACACAGGAACAGGAGGCCCATTCAGCCCCTCGGGCCTGTTACACAGGAACAGGAGGAGGCCCATTCAGCCCCTCGAGTCTGTTACTCAGGAACAGGAGGCCCATTCAGCCCCTCGAGCCTGTTACACAGGAACAGGAGGAGGCCCATACAGCCCCTCGAGCCTGTTACACAGGAACAGGAGGAGGCCCATTCAGCCCCTCGAGTCTGTTACTCAGGAACAGGAGGCCCATTCAGCCCCTCGAGCCTGTTACACAGGAACAGGAGGAGGCCCATACAGCCCTTCGGGCCTGTTACACAGGAACAGGAGGAGGCCCATTCAGCCCCTCGAGTCTGTTACTCAGGAACAGGAGGCCCATTCAGCCCCTCGAGCCTGTTACACAGGAACAGGAGGAGGCCCATACAGCCCCTCGAGCCTGTTACACAGGAACAGGAGGAGGCCCATTCAGCCCCTCGAGTCTGTTACTCAGGAACAGGAGGCCCATTCAGCCCCTCGAGCCTGTTACACAGGAACAGGAGGAGGCCCATACAGCCCCTCGAGCCTGTTACACAGGAACAGGAGGAGGCCCATACAGCCCCTCGAGCCTGTTACACAGGAACAGGAGGAGGCCCATACAGCCCCTCGAGCCTGTTACACAGGAACAGGAGGCGGCCCATTCAGGAGGAGGAGCCTGCTCCGCCATTCAGTCAAACCGTGGCTGATGCGTACCTCAGCTTGCTCCATATCCCTGGATATACTACCCAGCAAAAACCGAGCGATCTCTGGCTAACACTGCACGGTATGTCGTGACCCAGTGGGAACAATGCTTTAGCAATGTTTTTGTGGGTTTTCCCCGTCCCCGCTGGAGCGCTCCCAGCCCGGCTCATTCGTTCGGGAGCTTCCCATCCTAGCACCACGAGGGGTGTTCATCTCGCCTCCCTTAGCACTGCATCCCCCCCCCGCCCCCGTGACACAGGGCCCCGCTGACCAAACTTACCCAGCGAGGCGCAAACTGTTCCTGGGCGCTAACTCTCCCGCCCCAACTTCAGCGCCCCGTAATCGTCACAGACAGTCCCTCAAAGCGAGGATGACTTGCTTCCACGCCAAAAAGGGATGAATTCACAGATGTTACAATGAAGGACCTAATATTCCGGATCCTGAACGACATCCTGAAGGGTGGAAGATGCCTGTGCGTGGATTTTTTTTAACATGGGGTGGCCGTTACACACCAGCCACCACACGGGCTTGACAGAGCGAGGTCTTGATCCAGGGGCAAGGGTTAACCAGGACCACTGGAGACCAGCTCTGCTGCACGGAGCGAGTGTGTGCACATATCGTAGTGTGGGCTGGGCCGTGCTGTCCCTGGGCCCTCGCCTCTTCTGAGCCCCAGATTCACGCCTCTCCTCGGCCCCGGTCACTTCCCTCTACAATCTCTTGCCGCTCCTTCGCCCCTCCTGCTGTACCTGCCCGCACTTCAGTCAGCGACCTGGCTTCGTAGCCACCGCCCTCCTGCAGCAGCACACGCTGCTCCCTGCAGTGGTATGTCACGGCAAGCTCCTCCCTCCAATGGCCCCGGCCTACTGATGGTCTTGCAGGCCAGGACAGAGCCGATTTCCGGGCTGGGCTGCCGCAAGCTCCTCCCTCCAATGGCCCCGGCCTGCTGACGGCCTTGCAGGCCAGGACAGAGCCGATTTCCGGGCTGGGCTGCCTCAAGCTCCTCCCTCCAATGGCCCCGGCCTGCTGACGGTCTTGCAGGCCAGGACAGAGCCGATTTCCGGGCTGGGCTGCCGTAAGCTCCTCCCTCCAATGGCCCCGACCTGCTGACGGTCTTGCAGGCCAGGACAGAGCCGATTTCCGTGCTGGGCTGCCGCAAGCTCCTCCCTCCAATGGCCCCGGTCTGCTGACGGCCTTGCACGCCAGGACAGAGCCGATTTCCGGGCTGGGCTGCCGCAAGCTCCTCCCTCCAATGGCCCCGGTCTGCTGACGGCCTTGCAGGCCAGGACAGAGCCGATTTCCGGGCTGGGCTGCCGCAAGCTCCTCCCTCCAATGGCCCCGGCCTGCTGACGGCCTTGCACGCCAGGACAGAGCCGATTTCCGGGCTGGGCTGCCGCAAGCTCCTCCCTCCAATGGCCCCGGTCTGCTGACGGCCTTGCAGGCCAGGACAGAGCCAATTTCCGGGCTGGGCTGCCGCAAGCTCCTCCCTCCAATGGCCCCGGCCTGCTGACAGCCTTGCAGGCCGGGGCCGCGGTGAGGCCAAAAGCCCAGCCCCGACGCGCTTTGCTAGCGTCGATGAGAGCTGTGCTGCCCTCAGTCCCGTCCCCCCTCCCTCGCGCAGTGACGCAGTGCGCGGGTACTCACGTGGGGCTGAGTGGCGCACTGCTGGAGGGTGGTACCAGACTGTTCCTGGGCACCAGCGAGGGCCGCAGCAGCTTCAGGGCCTCCTGCGTGCTCTGGATCTTCTCGCACCAGCTGTGGGATGTCAGGAAGAGCGGGTTAAGTTACTGCACGGGACGCTGGAAGCTTGTGGGGCAGAAATCCCCACCTCCCGGGACGCGTGCGGTTTTCCGGGTTGCGAAACCCGGCTTTTGCGGTCTGTCAAGCCCTGGCTTGGCCCATCCTCCGCGTCTCGGGAGTGAGGTCATGCACATGGGAACGACTGTGGTATTTACCCATATCTTGCCCGGCGAATATCCTGGAAACCCTTGTGCTTGGTAAACGCAGGTGTATAGCCGACTGTTACAGGCGTAGGAGTTTTATAAACACAATAAAATTAAATTAAATAAACACATTTTGTTAAAAACCCTGCCCACTATGGATAGTTTATTTAAAACCATCATTAAAAAAAACTATAAAAAATATATATTTATCTAATTTCTTAAGACATTAATAACCAATTTCAATGAATATTAATATGAGATGTATATTTTCTGTTATTTTAGTGTTTTGCGTGTTTTGGGGGCGTTTCTCAATCCTAATAATGGTAAGCCCAACTTACGGAGCTCCCATTATGATGAATGAGAACATACTGTACCCTGATTGGCTGCCCAGAGCCATGTGACTGCAGCTCCCGTCCTGCGCACGTCCCGAGGGGCACGCGCTGCGACGCGACGTCAGTGGCCTCAGGACCGGGAACTCGCGTGGGCGCCGCAGGAACAGGCCGGTGCGCTGCTTTATTAGTTTTTTTTCAGTGTTTTGCCCGCGGGAAGCCGCCGACCGGGATTTCTGGGCCGGTATTTTCCAGCCGCTGTGGGCCCACCCGGGTGAAGGGACGCTCTCCCCCCCCCACCCCCCCACCCGCGGGCTCCTCCGCAAGGCCAGCTTTGACCTGCCGGGGTTGGCATGCTTTTCGACCAAGGGGAGGTTCGTGACAGACAGACACGTTCCAGAAGGTAAGAACATAAGAAATAGGAGCAGGATTCGGCCTTACGGCCCCTCGAGCCTGCTCCGCCATTTAATAAGATCACGGCTGATCTTCGACCTCAACTCCACTTTCCCGCCCGATCCCCATATCCCTCGATTCCCCGAGAGTCCTAAAATCTATGGATCTCGACCTTGAATATACTCAAAGACAGCCTCCACGACCCTCTGGGGTAAAGAATTCCAAAGATTCACCACCCTCTGAGTGAAGAAATTCCTCCCCCTCTCAGTGCTAAATGGCCGACCCCTCAACCCGAGACTGTGACCCCTGGTTCGAGACACTCCAGCCCCGGGAAACGTCCTCCCCACATTTACCCTGTCAATCCCCCTCAGAATCTTGTATGTTTCAATCACATCACCTCTCATTCTTTTAAACTCTGGAGTGTATGGGCCCATTCGACACAACTCAGTGTCAGTACTGAGGGAGCGCCGCACTGTCGGAGGGGCAATACTGAGGGAGTTGTTTACCGCAAAATTAGCCCCCTACACAAGACTTCCCGATGCAATATTTGCGACGTATTTGAATTAAAAGCTTCACCTGTATCGAATGGATCCCTGGTACCCACAGTCTATTACCCTGAAATTTAACATGAACCAATCACGGGTCACACCATCAGCAACATTTATTCCCTTACACAAGAGCGAGGCAGAAAGCAAGCAATGTATTCTTTTTGTGAGACTTCCTGTTTATGTCGGAGAGCCTGTTAATCCAAGATACAAAGAAGTCTGACTTTTACATTATTGTAACTTTCCCGATGTTCGTTACAGCCAGCCACATTCCTGCACCCACCCACTGTCCGAACACAGCGGGAGTCAGCGGGTGGTGATCAGCAGCTCCGGGTGATTGTACACCATCGGTCCCCCCGCAAACCGTGGGAGCCGACAACTACGGTCGTCCCCCGACCCCCGCAGGTCCCCGTCCGGCCTCCGACTCACTTTCTCCTCTCGGAGATCGTCTGTGCCACCAGCTCGTAAATCTGTCCGCCTGTCTCAGTCTGAAACAGCACGAAGAATGCCTTGCGGTCTGCAACACAAGGAGGGGCGTTTGGTAATGACATAGGGGTGTGTCACGGGACAGAGACAGAGACGCACAGTCTCACACACACACAGTCAGTCTCACACACATAGTCAGTCTCTCACAGTCACACACACACAGTCAGTCTCACACACAGTCACACGTCTCACCTACAGTGTCACATAGTCTCTCACACACACACAGTCAGTCTCTCACAGTCACACACACACACAGTCAGTCTCTCACACACACACTCAGTCTCTCACACACACACTCAGTCTCTCACACACACAGTCAGTCTCTCACACACACAGTCAGTCTCTCACACACACAGTCAGTCTCTCACACACACAGTCAGTCTCTCACACACACACAGTCACACACACACACACAGTCACACACACACACACACAGTCACACGTCTCACCTACAGTGTCACATAGTCTCACACACACACACAGTCAGTCTCACACACAGTCAGTCTCTCACAGTCACACACACACAGTCTCACCTACAGTGTCACACAGTCTCACACACACAGTCAGTCTCACACACAGTCACACACGGTCACACACACACACACAGCCACAGTCTCACCTACAGCGTCACAGTCTCTCACACACACAGTTAGTCTCTCCTAGTGTCACACAGTCTCTCACACACACAGTTAGTCTCACACACAGTCAGTCTCTCACACACACACACGGCCAGTCTCTCACAGTCACACACACACAGTCACACACACACACAGTCTCACCTACAGTGTCACACAGTCTCTCACACACACAGTTAGTCTCTCACACACACACACGGCCAGTCTCTCACAGTCACACACACACAGTCACAGTCACACAGTCTCACCTACAGTGTCACAAAGTCTCTCACACACAGTCACACTCATGCGCACAACAGCGTGTATTTATACAGCACCTTTAACCCTTCACAACAGCGATTACCAAACAAAATTTGACACCAAGTCACAGAAGCAGATATCAGGGCAGGTGACGAAAAGCTGGGTCACAGAGGGAGGTTTTAAGGAGCGTCTTGAAGGAGGAGAGAGGTAGAGAGGTGGAGAGGTTTAGGGAGGGAGTTCCAGAGCTTGGGGCCCAGGCAGCTGAAGGCACGGCCACCGATGGTGGAGCGATTATAATCAGGGATGGTCAGGAGGGCAGAGTTAGAGGAGTGCAGACATCTCGGGGGGTTGTAGGGCTGGAGGAGGTTACAGAGATACATAGAAACATAGAAACTAGGTGCAGGAGTAAGCCATTCGGCCCTTCGAGCCTGCACCACCATTCAATAAGATCATGGCTGATCATTCCCTCAGTACCCCTTTCCTGCTTTCTCTCCATACCCCTTGATCCCTTTAGCTGGAAGGGCCATATCTAACTCCCTCTTGAATATATCCAATGAACTGGCATCAACAACTCTCTGCGGTAGGGAATTCCACAGGTTAACAACTCTCTGAGTGAAGAAGTTTCTCCTCATCTCAGTCCTAACGGGCTTACCCCTTATCCTTAGACTGTGTCCCCTGGTTCTGGACTTCCCCAACATCGGGAACATTCTTCCCGCATCTAACCTGTCCAGTCCCGTCAGTATTTTATATGTTTCAATGAGATCCCCTCTCATCCTTCTAAACTCCAGTGAATACAGGCCCAGTTGATCCAGTCTCTCCTCATATGTCAGTCCTGCCATCCCGGGAATCAGTCCGGTAAACCTTCGCTGCACTCCCTCAATAGCAAGAATGTCCTTCCTCAGATTAGGAGACCAAAACTGAATAATATTCCAGGTGAGGCCTCACTAAGGCCCTGTACAGCTGCAGTAAGACCTCCCTGCTCCTATACTCAAATCCTCTCGCTTTGAAGGCCAACATACCATTTGCCTTCTTCACCGCCTGCTGTACCTGCATGTCAACTTTCAATGACTGATGTACCATGACATCTAGGTCTTGTTGCACCTCCCCTTTTCCTAATCCGCCGCCATTCAGATAATATTCTGCCTTCGTGTTTTTGCCACCAAAGTGGATAACCTCACATTTATCCACATTATATTGCATCTGCCATGCATTTGCCCACTCACCTAACCTGTCCAAATCACCCTGCAGCCTCTTAGTGTCCTCCTCACAGTTCACACCGCCATCCAGCTTAGTGTCATCTGCAAACTTGGAGATATTGCATTCAATTCCTTCATCTAAATCATTAATATATATTGTAAAGAGCTGGGGTCCCAGCACTGAGCCCTGCGGCACCCCACTAGTCATTGCCTGCCAATCTGAAAAGGACCCGTTAATCCCGACTCTCTGCTTCCTGTCTGCCAACCAGTTCTCTATCCACATCAGTATATTACCCCCAATACCATGTGCTTTGATTTTGCACACCAATCTCTTGTGTGGGACCTTGTCAAAGGCCTTTTGAAAGTCCAAATACACCACATCCACTGGTTCTCCCTTGTCCACTCTACCAGTTACATCCTCAAAAAATTCCAGAAGATTTGTCAAGCACGATTTCCCTTTCATAAATCCATGCTGACTTGGACCGATCCTGTCACTGCTTTCCAAATGTGCTGCTATTTCATCTTTAATAATTGATTCCAACATTTTCCCCACTACTGATGTCAGGCTAACCGGTCTATAATTACCCGCTTTTTCTCTCCCTCCTTTGTTAAAAAGTGATGTTACATTAGCAACCCTCCAGTCCATAGGAACTGATCTAGAGTTGATAGACTGTTGGAAAATGATCACCAACACATTCACTAATTCTAGGGCCACTTCCTTAAGTACTCGGGGATGCAGACGATTAGGCCCCGGGGATTTATCAGCCTTCAATCCCATCAATTTCCCTAACACCATTTCCTGCCTAATAAGGATTTCCTTCAATTCCTCCTTCTCACTAGACCCTCGGTCCACTAGTATTTCCAGAAGGTTATTTGTGTCTTCCTTCGTGAAGACAGAGCCAAAGTATTTGTTCAATTGGTCTGCCATTTCTTTGTTCCCCATTATAAATTCACCTGAATCTGACTGCAAGGGACCTACGTTTGTCTTCACTAATCTTTTTCTCTTCACATATCTATAGAAGCTTTTGCAGTCAGTTTTTATGTTCCCAGCAAGTTTCCTCTCATACTCTATTTCCCCCTCCTAATTAAACCCTTTGTCCTCCTCTGCTGAATTCTAAATTTCTCCCAATCCTCAGGTTTGCTGCTTTTTCTGGCCAATTTATATGCCTCTTCCTTGGATTTAACACTATCCTTAATTTCCCTTGTTAGCCACAGTTGAGCCACCTTCCCTGTTTTATTTTTGCTCCAGACACGGATGTACAATTGTTGAAGTTCATCCATGTGATCTATAAATATTTGCCATTGCCTATCCATCGTCAAGCCTTTAAGTATCATTCCCCAGTCTATTCTAGCCAATTCACGCCTCATGCCATCAAAGTTACCTTTCCTTAAGTTCAGGACCCTAGTTTCTGAATTAACTTTGTCACTCTCCATCTTAATAAAGAATTCTACCATATTATGGTCACTCTTCCCCAAGGGGCCTCGCACAACAAGATTGTTAATTAGTCCCTTCTCATTACACATCACCCAGTCTAGGATGGCCAGCTCTCTAGTTGGTTCCTCGACATATTGGTCTAGAAAACCATCCCGAATACACTCCAGGAAATCCTCCTCCACCGCATTGCTACCAGTATGGTTAGCCCAATCAGTATGTAGATTAAAGTCGCCCATGATAACTGCTGTACCTTTATTGCACACATCCCTTATTTCTTGTTTGATGCTGTCCCCAACCTCACTACTACTGTTTGGTGGCCTGTACACAACTCCCACTAGCATTTTTTGCCCTTTGGAATTCCATAGCTCCACCCATACCGATTCCACATCATCCAGGCTAATGTCCCTCCTTACTATTGCATTAATTTCCTCTTTAACCAGCAACGCCACCCCGCCTCCTTTTCCTTTCTGTCTATCCTTCCTAAATGTTGAATACCCCTGGATGTTGAGTTCCCAGCCTTGGTCACCCTGGAGCCATGTCTCCGTGATGCCAATTACATCATACCCGTTAACTGCTGTCTACGCAGTTAATTTGTCCACCTTATTCCGAATACTCCTCGCATTGAGGCACAGAGCCTTCAGGCTTGTCTTTTTGACACACTTTGACCCTTTAGAATTTTGCTGTAATGTGGCCCTTTCTGATTTTTGCATTGGGTTTCTCTGCCCTCCACTCTTACTATTCTCCTTTCTATCTTTTGCTTCTGCCCCCATTCTACTTCCCTCTGTCTCCCTGCATAAGTTCCCATCCCCCTGCCATATTAGTTTAACCCAACAGCACGAGCAAACACTCCCCCTAGGACATTGGTTCCGGTCCTGCCCAGGTGCAGACCGTCCGGTTTGTACTGGTCCCACCTCCCCCAGAACCGGTTCCAATGCCCCAGGAATTTGAATCCCTCCCTTCTGCACCACTGCTCAAGCCACGTATTCATCTGAGCTACCCTGCGATTCCTACTCTGGCTAGCACGTGGCACTGGTAGTAATCCTGAGATTACTACCTTTGAGGTCCTACTATTTAAACTTAGCTCCTCGCTCCCGAAATTCAGCTTGTAGGACCTCATCCTGTTTTTTACCTATATTGTTGGTACCTATATGCACCACGACAACTGGCTGTTTACCCGCTCCCTTCAAAATACGGACGGGTGTAGGGCTGGAGGAGGTTAGAGATGGGGAGAGGTATCGGGGCTGGAGGGGTGTAGGGGCTGGAGGGGGTTACAGGGACAGGGAGGGGTCTGGGAGCTGGCGGAGGTTACAGGGATAGGGAGGGGTGTAGGGTGTAGGGTGTCGCCTCCCCCCACCCGAGATGCCCACCTGTGGCGACGTCGCGGGCAAGCACACTGCCCAGTTTGATGATGGGGCACAGAACCTGCTTCCCCTCAGTCATGCCCATTGAGTTCTTGCCATGACACTTCAGCACCATCTTGTCGTCCACTTTCTGCATCAACAGCAGGATATCATCCAGTAACAGCACATGGACATCTGGGGGAGAGAGAGAGAGCGTTAGAGTGCGGGGGGGAAAAGAGGGAGGACGAGAGGGCGGGAGAGAGAGAGAGAGAGGGCGGGAGAGAGAGAGAGGGCGAGAGGGCGACAGAGAGAGAGAGAGAGGGAGAGCGAGAGAGAGAGAGAGAGCGAGAGCGAGAGCGAGAGCGAGAGCGAGAGCGAGAGCGAGAGCGAGAGCGAGCGAGAGCGAGAGAGGGGAGGGGGAGGGGGAGGGAGAGCGAGAGCGAGAGAGCACGACCGAGAGAGAGAGAGAGAGGGGGCTGGAGAGAGAGAGAGAGAGAGGAAGAGAGAGAGAGAGAGGACGAGAGAGAGAGAGAGGACGAGAGGGAGAGAGAGAGGACGAGAGAGAGGACGAGAGAGAGAGGACGAGAGAGAGAGAGAGAGAGAGAGAGAGACAGAGAGAGAGAGAGAGAGAGAGAGAGAGAGAGAGAGAGAGAGAGAGAGAGAGAGAGGAGGGAGGACGAGAGGGCGACCGAGAGAGAGAGAGAGAGAGAGAGAGAGAGAGAGAGAGAGAGGGAGAGAGAACGAGAGGGCGACAGAGAGAGAGAGAGAGAGAGGACAGAGAGAGAGAGAGAGAACGAGAGGGCGAGAGAAAGAGGACGAGAGGGCGACCGAGAGAGAGAGAGCGAACGAGAGGGCGACCGAGAGAGAGAGAGAGAGAGAGAGAGAGAGAGAGGACGAGAGAGAGAGAGAGAGAGAGAGGACGAGAGGGCGACCGAGAGAGAGGACGAGAGGGCGACCGAGAGAGAGGACGAGAGGGCGACCGAGAGAGAGGACGAGAGGGCGACCGAGAGAGAGGACGAGAGGGCGACCGAGAGAGAGGACGAGAGGGCGACCGAGAGAGAGGACGAGAGGGCGACCGAGAGAGAGGACGAGAGAGAGAGAGAGAGAGGACGAGAGAGAGAGAGAGAGAGAGAGGAAGAGAGGGCGGGAGAGAGAGAGGGAGAGGGCGGGAGAGAGAGAGAGGGCGAGAGGGCGACAGAGAGAGAGAGAGAGGGGGAGAGCGAGAGAGAGAGAGAGAGAGAGAGAGAGCGAGAGCGAGAGAGGGGAGGGGGAGGGGGAGGGGGAGCGAGAGCGAGAGAGCACGACCGAGAGAGAGAGAGAGAGGGGGCTGGAGAGAGAGAGAGAGAGGGCGAGAGAGAGAGAGAGGACGAGAGAGAGAGAGAGGACGAGAGAGAGAGAGAGAGAGAGAGAGAGAGAGAGAGAGAGAGAGAGAGAGAGAGAGAGAGAGAGAGAGAGAGAGAAGAGAGAGAGAGGGAGTGAGGGAGGACGAGAGGGCGACCGAGAGAGAGAGAGAGAGAGAGAGAGAGAGAGAGAGAGAGAGAGAGAGAGAGAGAGGGAGAGAGCGAGAGAGCGAGAGAGAGAACGAGAGGGCGACCGAGAGAGAGGACGAGAGAGAGAGAGAGAGAACGAGAGGGCGAGAGAAAGAGGACGAGAGGGCGACCGAGAGAGAGAGAGCGAACGAGAGGGCGACCGAGA
>NW_027252455.1:15000-25070 GCF_044704955.1 Pristiophorus japonicus
GAGGACGAGAGGGCGACCGAGAGAGAGAACGAGAGGGCGACCGAGAGAGAGTACGAGAGAGAGAGAGGGCGAGAGGGCGACCGAGAGAGAGGACGAGAGGGCGACCGAGAGAGAGGACGAGAGGGCGACCGAGAGAGAGGACGAGAGAGAGAGAGAGAGGACGAGAGGGCGACCGAGAGAGAGGACGAGAGGGCGACCGAGAGAGAGGGCGACCGAGAGAGAGAACGAGAGGGCGACCGAGAGAGAGGACGAGAGGACGACCGAGAGAGAGAACGAGAGGGCGACCGAGAGAGAGAACGAGAGGGCGACCGAGAGAGAGGACGAGAGGGCGACCGAGAGAGAGAACGAGAGGACGACCGAGAGAGAGGACGAGAGGGCGACCGAGAGAGAGAACGAGAGGACGACCGAGATAGAGAGAGAGAGAGAGAGAGAGAACGAGAGGGCGACCGAGAGAGAGGACGAGAGGACGACCGAGAGAGAGGACGAGAGAGAGAGAGAGAGAGGACGAGAGGGCGACCGAGAGAGAGGACGAGAGGGCGACCGAGAGAGAGAACGAGAGGACGACCGAGATAGAGAGAGAGAGAGAGAGAGAGAACGAGAGGGCGACCGAGAGAGAGGACGAGAGGGCGACCGAGAGAGAGGACGAGAGGCCGACCGAGAGAGAGGACGAGAGGGCGACCGAGAGAGAATACGAGAGGGCGACCGAGAGAGAGGACGAGAGGGCGACCGAGAGAGAGGACGAGAGGGCGACCGAGAGAGAGGACGAGAGGGCGACCGAGAGAGAGGACGAGAGGGCGACCGAGAGAGAGGACGAGAGGGCGACCGAGAGAGAGGACGAGAGGGCGACCGAGAGAGAGGACGAAAGAGAGAGAGAGAGAGAGGACGAGAGAGAGAGAGAGAGAGAGGACGAGAGGGCGACCGAGAGAGAGGACGAGAGGACGACCGAGAGAGAGGACGAGACGGCGACCGAGGGAGAGAGAGAGAGAGGGCGACCGAGAGCGGACGAGAGGGCGACCGAGAGAGAGGACGAGAGGGCGACCGAGAGAGAGAACGAGAGGGCGAGAGAGAGAGGACGAGAGAGAGAGAGAGAGAGAGGACGAGAGGGCGACCGAGAGAGAGAACGAGAGGGCGACCGAGAGAGGACGAGAGGGCGACCGAGAGAGAGGACGAGAGGGCGAGAGAGAGAGGACGAGAGAGAGAGAGAGAGAGAGACGAGAGGGCGACCGAGAGAGAGAACGAGAGGGCGACCGAGAGAGAGGACGAGAGGGCGACCGAGAGAGAGGACGAGAGGGCGACCGAGAGAGAGACGAGAGGGCGACCGAGAGAGAGGACGAGAGAGAGAGAGAGAGAGGACGAGAGGGCGACCGAGAGAGAGGACGAGAGGGCGACCGAGAGAGAGGACGAGAGGGCGACCGAGAGAGAGGACGAGAGGGCGACCGAGAGAGAGGACGAGAGGGCGACCGAGAGAGAGGACGAGAGGGCGACCGAGAGAGAGGACGAGAGAGAGAGAACGAGAGGGCGACCGAGAGAGGACGAGAGGGCGACCGAGAGAGGACGAGAGGGCGACCGAGAGAGAGGACGAGAGGGCGACCGAGAGAGAGGACGAGAGAGAGAGAGAGAGAGAACGAGAGGGCGACCGAGAGAGAGGACGAGAGGGCGACCGAGAGAGAGAACGAGAGGGCGACCGAGAGAGAGAACGAGAGGGCGACCGAGAGAGAGGACGAGAGGGCGACCGAGAGAGAGGACGAGAGGGCGACCGAGAAGAGAGAGAGAGAGAGAGAACGAGAGGGCGACCGAGAGAGAGGACGAGAGGGCGACCGAGAGAGAGGACGAGAGGGCGACCGAGATAGAGAGAGAGAGAGAGAGAACGAAGGGCGACCGAGAGAGAGGACGAGAGGGCGACCGAGAGAGAGAACGAGAGGGCGACCGAGAGAGAGAACGAGAGGGCGACCGAGAGAGAGAACGAGAGGGCGACCGAGAGAGAGAGAGAGAGAGAGGACGAGAGGGCGACCGAGAGAGAGAACGAGAGGGCGACCGAGAGAGAGACCGAGAGAGAGAACGAGAGGGCGACCGAGAGAGAGAACGAGAGGGCGACCGAGAGAGAGAACGAGAGGGCGACCGAGAGAGAGAACGAGAGGGCGACCGAGAGAGAGAACGAGAGGGCGACCGAGAGAGAGAACGAGAGGGCGACCGAGAGAGAGGACGAGAGGGCGACCGAGAGAGAGAACGAGAGGGCGACCGAGAGAGAGGACGAGAGGGCGACCGAGAGAGAGGACGAGAGGGCGACCGAGAGAGAGCACGAGAGGGCGACCGAGAGAGAGGACGAGAGGGCGACCGAGAGAGAGGACGAGAGGGCGACCGAGAGAGAGGACGAGAGGGCGACCGAGAGAGAGGACGAGAGGGCGACCGAGAGAGAGCACGAGAGGGCGACCGAGAGAGAGCACGAGAGGGCGACCGAGAGAGAGGACGAGAGGGCGACCGAGAGAGAGGACGAGAGGGCGACCGAGAGAGAGGACGAGAGGGCGACCGAGAGAGAGGACGAGAGAGAGAGAGAGAGAACGAGAGGGCGACCGAGAGAGAGGACGAGAGAGCGACCGAGAGAGAGGACGAGAGGGCGACCGAGAGAGAGAACGAGAGGGCGACCGAGAGAGAGAACGAGAGGGCGACCGAGAGAGAGAACGAGAGGGCGACCGAGAGAGAGAACGAGAGGGCGACCGAGAGAGAGAACGAGAGGGCGACCGAGAGAGAAAACGAGAGGGCGACCGAGAGAGAGGACGAGAGGGCGACCGAGAGAGAGGACGAGAGGGCGACCGAGAGAGAGGACGAGAGGACGACCGAGATAGAGAGAGAGAGAGAGAGAGAGAACGAGAGGGCGACCGAGAGAGCGACCGAGAGAGAGGACGAGAGGGCGACCGAGAGAGAGACCGAGAGGGCGACCGAGAGAGAGAACGAGAGGGCGACCGAGAGAGAGAACGAGAGGGCGACCGAGAGAGAGAACGAGAGGGCGACCGAGAGAGAAAACGAGAGGGCGACCGAGAGAGAGGACGAGAGGGCGACCGAGAGAGAGGACGAGAGAGCGACCGAGAGAGAGGACGAGAGGACGACCGAGATAGAGAGAGAGAGAGAGAGAGAGAACGAGAGGGCGACCGAGAGAGCGACCGAGAGAGAGGACGAGAGGGCGACCGAGAGAGAGAACGAGAGGGCGACCGAGAGAGAGAACGAGAAGGGCGACCGAGAGAGAGAACGAGAGGGCGACCGAGAGAGAGAACGAGAGGGCGACCGAGAGAGAGAACGAGAGGGCGACCGAGAGAGAGAACGAGAGGGCGACCGAGAGAGAGAACGAGAGGGCGACCGAGAGAGAGAACGAGAGGGCGACCGAGAGAGAGAACGAGAGGGCGACCGAGAGAGAGAACGAGAGGGCGACCGAGAGAGAGAACGAGAGGGCGACCGAGAGAGAGAACGAGAGGGCGACCGAGAGAGAGAACGAGAGGGCGACCGAGAGAGAGAACGAGAGGGGCGACCGAGAGAGAGAACGAGAGGGGCGACCGAGAGAGAGAACGAGAGGGCGACCGAGAGAGAGGACGAGAGGACGACCGAGATAGAGAGAGAGAGAGGACGAGAGGGCGACCGAGAGAGAGAACGAGAGGGCGACCGAGAGAGAGAACGAGAGGGCGACCGAGAGAGAGAACGAGAGGGCGACCGAGAGAGAGGACGAGAGGGCGACCGAGAGAGAGGACGAGAGGGCGACCGAGAGAGAGAAGAGGCGACCGAGAGAGAGAACGAGAGGGCGACCGAGAGAGAGAACGAGAGGGTGACCGAGAGAGAGAACGAGAGGGCGACCGAGAGAGAGAACGAGAGGGCGACCGAGAGAGAGGACGAGAGGGCGACCGAGAGAGAGGACGAGAGGGCGACCGAGAGAGAGGACGAGAGGGCGACCGAGAGAGAGAACGAGAGGGCGACCGAGAGAGAGAACGAGAGGGCGACCGAGAGAGAGAGGACGAGAGAGAGAGAGAGAGAGGACGAGAGGACGACCGAGATAGAGAGAGAGAGAGAGAGAGGACGAGAGGGCGACCGAGAGAGAGAACGAGAGGGCGACCGAGAGAGAGAACGAGAGGGCGACCGAGAGAGAGAACGAGAGGGCGACCGAGAGAGAGAACGAGAGGGCGACCGAGAGAGAGGACGAGAGGGCGACCGAGAGAGAGGACGAGAGGGCGACCGAGAGAGAGGACGAGAGGGCGACCGAGAGAGAGGGCGACCGAGAGAGAGAACGAGAGGGCGACCGAGAGAGAGAACGAGAGGGCGACCGAGAGAGAGAACGAGAGGGCGACCGAGAGAGGAGAACGAGAGGGCGACCGAGAGAGAGAACGAGAGGGCGACCGAGAGAGAGGACGAGAGGGCGACCGAGAGAGAGGACGAGAGGGCGACCGAGAGAGAGGACGAGAGGGCGACCGAGAGAGAGGACGAGAGGGCGACCGAGAGAGAGGGCGACCGAGAGAGAGAACGAGAGGGCGACCGAGAGAGAGAACGAGAGGGCGACCGAGAGAGAGGACGAGAGGGCGACCGAGAGAGAGGACGAGAGGGCGACCTAGAGAGAGGACGAGAGGGCGACCGAGAGAGAGGACGAGAGGGCGACCGAGAGAGAGGACGAGAGGGCGACCGAGAGAGAGAACGAGAGAGAGAGAGAGAGGACGAGAGGGCGACCGAGAGAGAGGACGAGAGGGCGACCGAAAGAGAGGACGAGAGGGCGACCGAGAGAGAGGACGAGAGGGCGACCGAGAGAGAGGACGAGAGGGCGACCGAGAGAGAGGACGAGAGGGCGACCGAGAGAGAGGACGAGAGAGAGAGAGAGAGAGGACGAGAGGGCGACCGAGAGAGAGAACGAGAGGGCGACCGAGAGAGAGAACGAGAGAGAGAGAGAGAGAGGACGAGAGGGCGACCGAGAGAGAGGACGAGAGGGCGACCTAGAGAGAGGACGAGAGGGCGACCGAGAGAGAGGACGAGAGGGCGACCGAGAGAGAGGACGAGAGGGCGACCGAGAGAGAGGACGAGAGGGCGACCGAGAGAGAGGACGAGAGGGCGACCGAGAGAGAGGACGAGAGGGCGACCGAGAGAGAGGACGAGAGGGCGACCGAGAGAGAGGACGAGAGGGCGACCGAGAGAGAGGACGAGAGGGCGACCGAGAGAGAGGACGAGAGGGCGACCGAGAGAGAGGACGAGAGGGCGACCGAGAGAGAGGACGAGAGGGCGACCGAGAGAGAGGACGAGAGGGCGACCGAGTGAGAGGACGAGAGGGCGACCGAGAGAGAGGACGAGAGGGCGACCGAGAGAGAGGACGAGAGGGCGACCGAGAGAGAGAGGGCGACCGAGAGAGAGAGAGAGAGAGAGAGAACGAGAGGGCGTCAGAGAGAGAGAACGAGAGGGCGACCGAGAGAGAGGACGAGAGGGCGACCGAGAGAGAGGACGAGAGGCGACCGAGAGAGAGGACGAGAGGGCGACCGAGAGAGAAGACGAGAGGGCGACCGAGAGAGAAGACGAGAGAGAGAGAGAGAGAACGAGAGGGCGACCGAGAGAGAGGACGAGAGGGCGACCGAGAGAGAGGACGAGAGGGCGACCGAGAGAGAGGACGAGAGAGAGAGAGAACGAGAGGGCGACCGAGAGAGAGGACGAGAGGGCGACCGAGAGAGAGGACGAGAGGGCGACCGAGATAGAGAGAGAGAGGGCGACCGAGAGAGAGAACGAGAGGGCGACCGAGAGAGAGAACGAGAGGGCGACCGAGAGAGAGAACGAGAGGGCGACCGAGAGAGAGAACGAGAGGGCGACCGAGAGAGAGAACGAGAGGGCGACCGAGAGAGAGAACGAGAGGGCGACCGAGAGAGAGAACGAGAGGGCGACCGAGAGAGAGAACGAGAGGGCGACCGAGAGAGAGAACGAGAGGGCGACCGGAGAGAGAACGAGAGGGCGACCGAGAGAGAGAACGAGAGGGCGACCGAGAGAGAGGACGAGAGGGGGACCGAGAGAGAGGACGAGAGGGCGACCGAGAGAGAGGACGAGAGGGCGACCGAGAGAGAGGACGAGAGGGCGACCGAGAGAGAGAACGAGAGGGCGACCGAGAGAGAGGACGGGAGGGCGACCGAGAGAGAGCACGAGAGGGCGTCCGAGAGAGAGAACGAGAGAGAGGACGAGAGGGCGACCGAGAGAGAGGACGAGAGGGCGACCGAGATAGAGAGAGAGAGAGAGAGAGAACGAGAGGGCGACCGAGAGAGAGGATGAGAGAGCGACCGAGAGAGAGAACGAGAGAGCGACCGAGAGAGAGAACGAGAGGGCGACCGAGAGAGAGAACGAGAGGGCGACCGAGAGAGAGAACGAGAGGGCGACCGAGAGAGAGAACGAGAGGGCGACCGAGAGAGAGAACGAGAGGGCGACCGAGAGAGAGGACGAGAGGACGACCGAGATAGAGAGAGAGAGAGAGAGAGGACGAGAGGGCGACCGAGAGAGAGAACGAGAGGGCGACCGAGAGAGAGAACGAGAGGGCGACCGAGAGAGAGAACGAGAGGGCGACCGAGAGAGAGAACGAGAGGGCGACGCGAGAGAGAGAACGAGAGGGCGACCGAGAGAGAGGACGAGAGGGCGACCGAGAGAGAGGACGAGAGGGCGACCGAGAGAGAGGACGAGAGGGCGACCGAGAGAGAGGACGAGAGGGCGACCGAGAGAGAGGGCGACCGAGAGAGAGAACGAGAGGGCGACCGAGAGAGAGAACGAGAGGGCGACCGAGAGAGAGGACGAGAGGGCGATCGAGAGAGAGGACGAGAGGGCGACCTAGAGAGAGGACGAGAGGGCGACCGAGAGAGAGAACGAGAGGGCGACCGAGAGAGAGAACGAGAGAGAGAGAGAGAGGACGAGAGGGCGACCGAGAGAGAGGACGAGAGGGCGACCGAGAGAGAGGACGAGAGGGCGACCGAGAGAGAGGACGAGAGGGCGACCGAGAGAGAGGACGAGAGGGCGACCGAGAGAGAGGACGAGAGAGAGAGAGAGAGAGGACGAGAGGGCGACCGAGAGAGAGAACGAGAGGGCGACCGAGAGAGAGAACGAGAGAGAGAGAGAGAGAGGACGAGAGAGAGAGAGAGAGAGGACGAGAGGGCGACCGAGAGAGAGGACGAGAGGGCGACCGAGAGAGAGGACGAGAGGGCGACCGAGAGAGAGGACGAGAGGGCGACCGAGAGAGAGGACGAGAGGGCGACCGAGAGAGAGGACGAGAGGGCGACCGAGAGAGAGGACGAGAGGGCGACCGAGAGAGAGGACGAGAGGGCGACCGAGAGAGAGGACGAGAGGGCGACCGAGAGAGAGGACGAGAGGGCGACCGAGAGAGAGGACGAGAGGGCGACCGAGTGAGAGAACGAGAGGGCGACCGAGAGAGAGGACGAGAGGGCGACCGAGAGAGAGGACGAGAGGGCGACCGAGATAGAGAGAGAGAGAGAGAGAGAGAGAACGAGAGGGCGACCGAGAGAGAGGACGAGAGAGCGACCGAGAGAGAGAGACGAGAGGGCGACCGAGAGAGAGAACGAGAGGGCGACCGAGAGAGAGAACGAGAGGGCGACCGAGAGAGAGAACGAGAGGGCGACCGAGAGAGAGAACGAGAGGGCGACCGAGAGAGAGGAACGAGAGGGCGACCGAGAGAGAGAACGAGAGGGCGACCGAGAGAGAGAACGAGAGGGCGACCGAGAGAGAGAACGAGAGGGCGACCGAGAGAGAGAACGAGAGGGCGACCGAGAGAGAGAACGAGAGGGCGACCGAGAGAGAGAACGAGAGGGCGACCGAGAGAGAGAACGAGAGGGCGACCGAGAGAGAGGACGAGAGGGCGACCGAGAGAGAGGACGAGAGAGAGAGAGGACGAGAGGGCGACCGAGAGAGAGAACGAGAGGGCGACCGAGAGAGAGGAACGAGAGGGCGACCGAGAGAGAGAACGAGAGGGCGACCGAGAGAGAGAACGAGAGGGCGACCGAGAGAGAGGACGAGAGGGCGACCGAGAGAGAGGACGAGAGGGCGACCGAGAGAGAGGACGAGAGGGCGACCGAGAGAGAGGACGAGAGGGCGACCGAGAGAGAGGGCGACCGAGAGAGAGAACGAGAGGGCGACCGAGAGAGAGAACGAGAGGGCGACCGAGAGAGAGGACGAGAGGGCGATCGAGAGAGAGGACGAGAGGGCGACCTAGAGAGAGGACGAGAGGGCGACCGAGAGAGAGGACGAGAGGGCGACCGAGAGAGAGAACGAGAGAGAGAGAGAGAGGACGAGAGGGCGACCGAGAGAGAGGACGAGAGGGCGACCGAGAGAGAGGACGAGAGGGCGACCGAGAGAGAGGACGAGAGGGCGACCGAGAGAGAGGACGAGAGGGCGACCGAGAGAGAGGACGAGAGAGAGAGAGAGAGAGGACGAGAGGGCGACCGAGAGAGAGAACGAGAGGGCGACCGAGAGAGAGAACGAGAGAGAGAGAGAGAGAGGACGAGAGAGAGAGAGAGAGAGGACGAGAGGGCGACCGAGAGAGAGGACGAGAGGGCGACCGAGAGAGAGGACGAGAGGGCGACCGAGAGAGAGGACGAGAGGGCGACCGAGAGAGAGGACGAGAGGGCGACCGAGAGAGAGGACGAGAGGGCGACCGAGAGAGAGGACGAGAGGGCGACCGAGAGAGAGGACGAGAGGGCGACCGAGAGAGAGGACGAGAGGGCGACCGAGAGAGAGGACGAGAGGGCGACCGAGAGAGAGGACGAGAGGGCGACCGAGTGAGAGAACGAGAGGGCGACCGAGAGAGAGGACGAGAGGGCGACCGAGAGAGAGGACGAGAGGGCGACCGAGATAGAGAGAGAGAGAGAGAGAGAGAGAGAACGAGAGGGCGACCGAGAGAGAGGACGAGAGAGCGACCGAGAGAGAGAACGAGAGGGCGACCGAGAGAGAGAACGAGAGGGCGACCGAGAGAGAGAACGAGAGGGCGACCGAGAGAGAGAACGAGAGGGCGACCGAGAGAGAGAACGAGAGGGCGACCGAGAGAGAGAACGAGAGGGCGACCGAGAGAGAGAACGAGAGGGCGACCGAGAGAGAGAACGAGAGGGCGACCGAGAGAGAGAACGAGAGGGCGACCGAGAGAGAGAACGAGAGGGCGACCGAGAGAGAGAACGAGAGGGCGACCGAGAGAGAGAACGAGAGGGCGACCGAGAGAGAGAACGAGAGGGCGACCGAGAGAGAGGACGAGAGGGCGACCGAGAGAGAGGACGAGAGGGCGACCGAGAGAGAGGACGAGAGGGCGACCGAGAGAGAGAACGAGAGGGCGACCGAGAGAGAGAACGAGAGGGCGACCGAGAGAGAGGACGAGAGGACGACCGAGATAGAGAGAAAGAGAGAGAGAGGACGAGAGAGAGGACGAGAGGGCGACCGAGAGAGAGAACGAGAGGGCGACCGAGAGAGAGAACGAGAGGGCGACCGAGAGAGAGAACGGGAGGGCGACCGAGAGAGAGAACGAGAGGGCGACCGAGAGAGAGAACGAGAGGGCGACCGAGAGAGAGGACGAGAGGCACCGAGAGAGAGAACGAGAGGGCGACCGAGAGAGAGAACGAGAGGGCGACCGAGAGAGAGAACGAGAGGGCGACCGAGAGAGAGACCGAGAGAGAGAACGAGAGGGCGACCGAGAGAGAGAACGAGAGGGCGACCGAGAGAGAGGACGAGAGGGCGACCGAGAGAGAGAACGAGAGAGAGAGAGAGAGAGAGAGGACGAGAGGGCGACCGAGAGAGAGGACGAGAGGGCGACCGAGAGAGAGGACGAGAGGGCGACCGAGAGAACGAGAGGGCGACCGAGAGAACGAGAGGGCGACCGAGAGAGAGAGAGAGAACGAGAGGGCGACAGAGAGAGAGAACGAGAGGGCGACCGAGAGAGAGGACGAGAGGACGACCGAGATAGAGAGAAAGAGAGAGTGAGGACGAGAGGGCGACCGAGATAGAGAGAAGAGAGAGAGAGGACGAGAGGACGACCGAGATAGAGAGAAAGAGAGAGAGAGGACGAGAGGGCGACCGAGAGAGAGAACGAG
>NW_027252458.1:0-25038 GCF_044704955.1 Pristiophorus japonicus
GGAGACACTCTCCCCTCCCCCCGGGACACTGTCCCCTCCCCTCGGGACACTCTCCCCTCCCCTCTCCTCGGGACACATTCCCCTACCCGCGGAGACACTCTCCCCTCCCCCCGGGACAGTCTCCCTTCCTCCCGGGACACTCTCCCCTCCCATCCCCCTGGGAAACTCTCCACTCCCCTCGGGACACTCTCCCCTCCCCTCCCCCCGGGACACTCTCCCCTCCCGTCGGGACACTCTCCCCTCCCCTCTCCTCGGGACACACTCCCCTACCCGCGGAGACACTCTCCACTCCCCCCGGGACACTCTCCCCTCCCCTCGGGACACTCTCCCCTCCCCTCTCCTCGGGACACACTCCCCTACCCGCGGAGACACTCTCCCCTCCCCCCGGGAGAGTCTCCCTTCCTCCCGGGACACTCTCCCCTCCCCTCCCCCTGGGAAACTCTCCACTCCCCTCGGGACACTCTCCCCTCCCCTCCCCCCGGGACACTCTCCCCTCCCCTCGGGACACTCTCCCCTCCCCTCTCCTCGGGACACACTCCCCTACCCGCGGAGACACTCTCCCCTCCCCCGGGACACTCTCCCCTCCCCCCGAGACACACTCCCCTACCCCGAGACACTCTCCCCTCCCCCGAGACACTCTCATTCCCCCCGTGACACTCTCCACTCCCCCGAGACACTCTCCCCTCCCCCCGAGACGCTCTCCCCTCCCCCCGAGACACTCTTCCCTCCCACCGAGACACTCTCCCCTCCCCCCGAGACACTCTCCACTCCCCCGAGACATTCTCTCCTCCCCCTGAGACACTCTCCTCTCCCCCGAGACACTCTCCCTCCCACCGTGACACTCTCCCCTCCCCCGAGACACTCTCCCTCCCCCCGTGACACTCTCCCCTCCCCCAGTGACACTCTCCCCTCCCCCCGGGACACTCACGCCACACCTCGGGACACTCTCCCCTCCCCTCCCCCTGGGAAACTCTCCACTCCCCTCGGGACACTCTCCCCTCCCCTCCCCCCGGGACACTCTCCCCTCCCCTCGGGACACTCTCCCCTCCCCTCGCCTCGGGACACATTCCCCTACCCGTGGATACACTCTCTTCTCCCCCCGGGACAGTCTCCCCTCCTCCCGGGACACTCTCCCCTCCCCTCCCCCCGGGACACTCTCCCTCTCCCCGGGATACTCACGCCACACCTCGGGACACTCTCCCCTCCCCTCCCCCCGGGACACTCGCCCATCTCCCCGGGACACTCTCCCCTCCCCTGGGACACTCTCCCCTCCCCTCTCCTCGGGACACTCTCCCCTCCCCCCCGAGACACTCTCCCCTCCCCCCGTGACACTCTCCCCTCCCCCCGGGACACTCTCCACTCTCCCCGGGACACTCACGCCACACCTCGGTACACTCTCCCCTCTCCCCGGGACACTCACGCCACACCTCGGGACACTCTCCCCTCGCCTCCCCCCGGGACACTCTCCCCTCCCCTCGGGACACTCTCCCCACCCCTCCCCCCGGGACACTCTCCCATCCCCTCGGGACACTCTCCCCTCCCCTCTCCTCGGGACACACTCCCCTACCCGCGGAGACACTCTCCCCTCCCCCGGGACACTCTCCCCTCCCCCGAGACACTCTCCACTCCCCCGAGACATTCTCTCCTCCCCCTGAGACACTCTCCCCTCCCCCGAGACACTCTCCCTCCCCCCGTGACACTCTCCCCTCCCCCGTGACACTCTCCCGCCCCCCGAGACACTCTCCCCTCCCCCCGGGACACTCTCCCCTCCCCCCGTGACACTCTCCCCTCCCCCCGGGACACTCTCCCCTCCCCTCGGGACACTCTCCCCTCCCCCCGTGACACTCTCCCCTCCCCCCGGGACACTCTCCCCTCTCCCCGTGACACTCTCCCCTCCCCCCGGGACACTCTCCCCTCTCCCCGGGACACTCACGCCACACCTCGGGACACTCTCCCCTCCCCTCCCCCCGGGACACTCGCCCCTCTCCCCGGGACACTCTCCCCTCCCCCCCGAGACACACTCCCCTCCCCTCGGGACACTCTCCCCTCCCCTCTCCTCGGGACACACTCCCCTACCCGCGGAGACACTCTCCCCTCCCCCCGGGACAGTCTCCCTTCCTCCCGGGACACTCTCCCCTCCCATCCCCCTGGGAAACTCTCCACTCCCCTCGGGACACTCTCCCCTCCCCTCCCCCCGGGACACTCTCCCCTCCCCTTGGGACACTCTCCCCTCCCCTCTCCTCGGGACACACTCCCCTACCCGCGGAGACACTCTCCCCTCCCTCCGGGACAGTCTCCCCTCCTCCCGGGTCACTCTCCCCTCCCCTCTCCTCGGGACACGCTCCCCTACCCGCGGAGACACTCTCCCCTCCACCCGAGACACTCTCCCCTCCCTCCGTGACACTCTCCCCTCCCCCCGGGACATTCACCCCTCTCCCCGGGACACTCACGCCACACCTCGGGACACTCTCCCCTCCCCTCCCCCTGGGAAACTCTCCACTCCCCTCGGGACACTCTCCCCTCCCCTCCCCCCCGAGACACTCTCCCCTCCCCCCGTGACACTCTCCCCTCCCCCCGGGACACTCTCCCCTCTCCCCGGGACACTCACGCCACACCTCGGTACACTCTCCCCTCTCCCCGGGACACTCACGCCACACCTCGGGACACTCTCCCCTCCCCTCCCCCCGGGACACTCTCCCCTCCCCTCGGGACACTCTCCCCTCCCCTCTCCTCGGGACACACTCCCCTACCCGCGGAGACACTCTCCCCTCCCCCCGGGACACTCTCCCCTCCCCTCGGGACACTCTCCCCTCCTCTCTCGTCGGGACACACTCCCCTACCCGCGGAGACACTCTCTCCTCCCCCCGGGACAGTCTCCCTTCCTCCCGGGACACTCTCCCCTCCCCTCCCCCTGGGAAACTCTCCACTCCCCTCGGGACACTCTCCCCTCCCCTCCCCCCGGGACACTCTCCCCTCCCCTCGGGACACTCTCCCCTCCCCTCCCCCCGGGACACTCTCCCCTCCCCTCGGGACACTCTCCCCTCCCCCGGGACACTCTCCCCTCCCCTCTCCTCGGGACACACTCCCCTACCCGCGGAGACACACTCCCCTCCCCCGGGACACTCTCCCCTCCCCCCGAGACACTCTCCCCTCCCCCGAGACACTCTCATTCCCCCCGTGACACTCTCCACTCCCCCGAGACACTCTCCTCCCCCTGAGACACTCTCCCCTCCCCCGAGACACTCTCCCTCCCCCCGTGACTATCTCCCCTCCCCCGTGACACTCTCCCTCCCCCCGTGACACTCTCCCCTCCCCCCGTGACACTCTCCCCTCCCCCCGGGACACTCGCCCCTCTCCCCGGGACACTCTCCCCTCCCCCTGGGACACTCTCCCCTCCCCTCTCCTCGGGACACTCTCCCCACCCCCCCGATACACACTCCCCTCCCCTCGGGACACTCTCCCCTCCACCCGAGACAGTCTCCCCTCCTCCCGGGACACTCTCCCCTCCCACCGTGACACTCTCCCCTCCCCCCGGGACACTCTCCCCTCTCCCCGGGACACTCACGCCACACCTCGGGACACTCTCCCCTCCCCTCCCCCTGGGAAACTCTCCACTCCCCTCGGGACACTCTCCCCTCCCCTCCCCCCGGGACACTCTCCCCTCCCCTCGGGACACTCTCCCCTCCCCTCGCCTCGGGACACACTCCCCTACCCGCGGAGACACTCTCCCCTCCCCCCGGGACAGTCTCCCCTCCTCCCGGGACACTCTCCCCTCCCCTCCCCCCGGGACACTCTCCCCTCCCCCTGGGACACTCTCCCCTCCCCTCTCCTCGGGGCACTCTGCCCTCCCCCCCGAGACACACACTCCTCCCCTCGGGACACTCTCCCCTCCACCCGAGACAGTCTCCCCTCCTCCCGGGACACTCTCCCCTCCCCCCGTGACACTCTCCCCTCCCCCCGGGACACTCTCCCCTCTCCCCGGGACACTCACGCCACACCTCGGGACACTCTCCCCTCCCCTCCCCCTGGGAAACTCTCCACTCCCCTCGGGACACTCTCCCCTCGCCTCCCCCCCGGGACACTCTCCATTCCCCTCGGGACACTCTCCCCTCCCCTCCCCCCAGGACACTCTCCCCTCTCCCCGGGACACTCACGCCACACCTCGGGACACTCTCCCCTCCCCTCCCCCCGGGACACTCGCCCCTCTCCCCGGGACACTCTCCCCTCCCCCTGGGACACTCTCCCCTCCCCTCTCCTCGGGACACTCTCCCCTCCCCCCCTCGGGACACTCTCCCCTCCCCCCGTGACACTCTCCCCTCCACCCGGGACACTCTCCCCTCTCCCCGGGACACTCACGCCACACCTCGGGACACTCTCCCCTCCCCTCCCCCCGGGACACTCTCCCCTCCCCTCGGGAAACTCTCCCCTCCCCTCTCCTCGGGACACACTCCCCTACCCGCGGAGACACTCTCCCCTCCCCCCGGGACACTCTCCCCTCCCCTCGGGACACTCTCCCCTCCCCTCTCCTCGGGACACACTCCCCTACCCGCGGAGACACTCTCCCCTCTCCCCGGGACAGTCTCCCTTCCTCCCGGGACACTCTCCCCTCCCCTCCCCCTGGGAGACTCTCCACTCCCCCGAGACATTCTCTCCTCCCCCTGAGACACTCTCCCCTCCCCCGAGACACTCTCCCCTCCCCCCGTGACACTCTCCCCTCCCCCCGTGACACTCTCCCCTCCCCCCGGGACACTCTCCCCTCTCCCCGGGACACTCACGCCATACCTCGGGACACTCTCCCCTCCCCTCCCCCCGGGAAACTCGCCCCTCTCCCCGAGACACTCTCCCCTCCCCCTGGGACACTCTCCCCTCCCCTCTCCTCGGGACACTCTCCCCTCCCCCCCGAGACACACTCCCCTCCCCTCGGGACACTCTCCCCTCCACCCGAGACAGTCTCCCCTCCTCCCGGGACACTCTCCCCTCCCACCGTGACACTCTCCCCTCTCCCCGGGACACTCACGCCACACCTCGGGACACTCTCCCCTCCCCTCCCCCTGGGAAACTCTCCACTCCCCTCGGGACACTCTCCCCTCCCCTCCCCCCGGGACACTCTCCACTCCGCTCGGGACACTCTCCCCTCCCCTCCCCCCGGGACACTCTCCCCTCTCCCCGGGACACTCACGCCACACCTCGGGACACTCTCCCCTCCCCTCCCCCCGGGACACTCGCCCCTCTCCCCGGGACACTCTCCCCTCCCCCTGGGACACTCTCCCCTCCCCTCTCCTCGGTGCACTCTCCCCTCTCCCCGGGACACTCACGCCACACCTCGGGACACTCTCCCCTCCCCTCCCCCCGGGACACTCTCCCCTCCCCTCGGGACACTCTCCCCTCCCCTCCCCCCCGAGACACTCTCCCCTCCCCCCGTGACACTCTCCCCTCCCCCCGGGACACTCTCCCCTCTCCCCGGGACACTCACGCCACACCTCGGTACACTCTCCCCTCTCCCCGGGACACTCACGCCACACCTCGGGACACTCTCCCCTCCCCTCCCCCCGGGACACTCTCCCCTCCCCTCGGGACACTCTCCCCTCCCCTCTCCTCGGGACACACTCCCCTACCCGCGGAGACACTCTCCCCTCCCCCCGGGACACTGTCCCCTCCCCTCGGGACACTCTCCCCTCCCCTCTCCTCGGGACACATTCCCCTACCCGCGGAGACACTCTCCCCTCCCCCCGGGACAGTCTCCCTTCCTCCCGGGACACTCTCCCCTCCCATCCCCCTGGGAAACTCTCCACTCCCCTCGGGACACTCTCCCCTCCCCTCCCCCCGGGACACTCTCCCCTCCCGTCGGGACACTCTCCCCTCCCCTCTCCTCGGGACACACTCCCCTACCCGCGGAGACACTCTCCACTCCCCCCGGGACACTCTCCCCTCCCCTCGGGACACTCTCCCCTCCCCTCTCCTCGGGACACACTCCCCTACCCGCGGAGACACTCTCCCCTCCCCCCGGGAGAGTCTCCCTTCCTCCCGGGACACTCTCCCCTCCCCTCCCCCTGGGAAACTCTCCACTCCCCTCGGGACACTCTCCCCTCCCCTCCCCCCGGGACACTCTCCCCTCCCCTCGGGACACTCTCCCCTCCCCTCTCCTCGGGACACACTCCCCTACCCGCGGAGACACTCTCCCCTCCCCCGGGACACTCTCCCCTCCCCCCGAGACACACTCCCCTACCCCGAGACACTCTCCCCTCCCCCGAGACACTCTCATTCCCCCCGTGACACTCTCCACTCCCCCGAGACACTCTCCCCTCCCCCGAGACGCTCTCCCCTCCCCCCGAGACACTCTTCCCTCCCACCGAGACACTCTCCCCTCCCCCCGAGACACTCTCCTCTCCCCCGAGACACTCTCCCTCCCACCGTGACACTCTCCCCTCCCCCGAGACACTCTCCCTCCCCCCGTGACACTCTCCCCTCCCCCAGTGACACTCTCCCCTCCCCCCGGGACACTCACGCCACACCTCGGGACACTCTCCCCTCCCCTCCCCCTGGGAAACTCTCCACTCCCCTCGGGACACTCTCCCCTCCCCTCCCCCGGGACACTCTCCCCTCCCCTCGGGACACTCTCCCCTCCCCTCGCCTCGGGACACATTCCCCTACCCGTGGATACACTCTCTTCTCCCCCCGGGACAGTCTCCCCTCCTCCCGGGACACTCTCCCCTCCCCTCCCCCCGGGACACTCTCCCTCTCCCCGGGATACTCACGCCACACCTCGGGACACTCTCCCCTCCCCTCCCCCCGGGACACTCGCCCATCTCCCCGGGACACTCTCCCCTCCCCCTGGGACACTCTCCCCTCCCCTCTCCTCGGGACACTCTCCCCTCCCCCCCGAGACACTCTCCCCTCCCCCCGTGACACTCTCCCCTCCCCCCGGGACACTCTCCACTCTCCCCGGGACACTCACGCCACACCTCGGGACACTCTCCCCTCGCCTCCCCCCGGGACACTCTCCCCTCCCCTCGGGACACTCTCCCCACCCCTCCCCCCGGGACACTCTCCCATCCCCTCGGGACACTCTCCCCTCCCCTCTCCTCGGGACACACTCCCCTACCCGCGGAGACACTCTCCCCTCCCCCGGGACACTCTCCCCTCCCCCGAGACACTCTCCACTCCCCCGAGACATTCTCTCCTCCCCCTGAGACACTCTCCCCTCCCCCGAGACACTCTCCCTCCCCCCGTGACACTCTCCCCTCCCCCGTGACACTCTCCCGCCCCCCGAGACACTCTCCCCTCCCCCCGGGACACTCTCCCCTCCCCCCGTGACACTCTCCCCTCCCCCCGGGACACTCTCCCCTCCCCTCGGGACACTCTCCCCTCCCCCCGTGACACTCTCCCCTCCCCCCGGGACACTCTCCCCTCTCCCCGTGACACTCTCCCCTCCCCCCGGGACACTCTCCCCTCTCCCCGGGACACTCACGCCACACCTCGGGACACTCTCCCCTCCCCTCCCCCCGGGACACTCGCCCCTCTCCCCGGGACACTCTCCCCTCCCCCCCGAGACACACTCCCCTCCCCTCGGGACACTCTCCCCTCCCCTCTCCTCGGGACACACTCCCCTACCCGCGGAGACACTCTCCCCTCCCCCCGGGACAGTCTCCCTTCCTCCCGGGACACTCTCCCCTCCCATCCCCCTGGGAAACTCTCCACTCCCCTCGGGACACTCTCCCCTCCCCTCCCCCCGGGACACTCTCCCCTCCCCTTGGGACACTCTCCCCTCCCCTCTCCTCGGGACACACTCCCCTACCCGCGGAGACACTCTCCCCTCCCTCCGGGACAGTCTCCCCTCCTCCCGGGTCACTCTCCCCTCCCCTCTCCTCGGGACACGCTCCCCTACCCGCGGAGACACTCTCCCCTCCACCCGAGACACTCTCCCCTCCCTCCGTGACACTCTCCCCTCCCCCCGGGACACTCACCCCTCTCCCCGGGACACTCACGCCACACCTCGGGACACTCTCCCCTCCCCTCCCCCTGGGAAACTCTCCACTCCCCTCGGGACACTCTCCCCTCCCCTCCCCCCCGAGACACTCTCCCCTCCCCCCGTGACACTCTCCCCTCCCCCCGGGACACTCTCCCCTCTCCCCGGGACACTCACGCCACACCTCGGTACACTCTCCCCTCTCCCCGGGACACTCACGCCACACCTCGGGACACTCTCCCCTCCCCTCCCCCCGGGACACTCTCCCCTCCCCTCGGGACACTCTCCCCTCCCCTCTCCTCGGGACACACTCCCCTACCCGCGGAGACACTCTCCCCTCCCCCCGGGACACTCTCCCCTCCCCTCGGGACACTCTCCCCTCCTCTCTCGTCGGGACACACTCCCCTACCCGCGGAGACACTCTCCCCTCCCCCCGGGACAGTCTCCCTTCCTCCCGGGACACTCTCCCCTCCCCCTGGGAAACTCTCCACTCCCCTCGGGACACTCTCCCCTCCCCTCCCCCCGGGACACTCTCCCCTCCCCTCGGGACACTCTCCCCTCCCCTCCCCCCGGGACACTCTCCCCTCCCCTCGGGACACTCTCCCCTCCCCTCTCCTCGGGACACACTCCCCTACCCGCGGAGACACACTCCCCTCCCCCGGGACACTCTCCCCTCCCCCCGAGACACTCTCCCCTCCCCCGAGACACTCTCATTCCCCCCGTGACACTCTCCACTCCCCCGAGACATTCTCTCCTCCCCCTGAGACACTCTCCCCTCCCCCGAGACACTCTCCCTCCCCCCGTGACTATCTCCCCTCCCCCGTGACACTCTCCCTCCCCCCGTGACACTCTCCCCTCCCCCCGTGACACTCTCCCCTCCCCCCGGGACACTCTCCCCTCTCCCCGTGACACTCTCCCCTCCCCCCGGGACACTCTCCCCTCACCCCGGGACACTCACGCCACACCTCGGGACACTCTCCCCTCCCCTCCCCCCGGGACACTCGCCCCTCTCCCCGGGACACTCTCCCCTCCCCCTGGGACACTCTCCCCTCCCCTCTCCTCGGGACACTCTCCCCACCCCCCCGATACACACTCCCCTCCCCTCGGGACACTCTCCCCTCCACCCGAGACAGTCTCCCCTCCTCCCGGGACACTCTCCCCTCCCACCGTGACACTCTCCCCTCCCCCCGGGACACTCTCCCCTCTCCCCGGGACACTCACGCCACACCTCGGGACACTCTCCCCTCCCCTCCCCCTGGGAAACTCTCCACTCCCCTCGGGACACTCTCCCCTCCCCTCCCCCCGGGACACTCTCCCCTCCCCTCGGGACACTCTCCCCTCCCCTCGCCTCGGGACACACTCCCCTACCCGCGGAGACACTCTCCCCTCCCCCCGGGACAGTCTCCCCTCCTCCCGGGACACTCTCCCCTCCCCTCCCCCCGGGACACTCTCCCCTCCCCCTGGGACACTCTCCCCTCCCCTCTCCTCGGGACACTCTCCCCTCCCCTCCCCCCAGGACACTCTCCCCTCTCCCCGGGACACTCACGCCACACCTCGGGACACTCTCCCCTCCCCTCCCCCCGGGACACTCGCCCCTCTCCCCGGGACACTCTCCCCTCCCCCTGGGACACTCTCCCCTCCCCTCTCCTCGGGACACTCTCCCCTCCCCCCCTCGGGACACTCTCCCCTCCCCCCGTGACACTCTCCCCTCCACCCGGGACACTCTCCCCTCTCCCCGGGACACTCACGCCACACCTCGGGACACTCTCCCCTCCCCTCCCCCCGGGACACTCTCCCCTCCCCTCGGGAAACTCTCCCCTCCCCTCTCCTCGGGACACACTCCCCTACCCGCGGAGACACTCTCCCCTCCCCCCGGGACACTCTCCCCTCCCCTCGGGACACTCTCCCCTCCCCTCTCCTCGGGACACACTCCCCTACCCGCGGAGACACTCTCCCCTCTCCCCGGGACAGTCTCCCTTCCTCCCGGGACACTCTCCCCTCCCCTCCCCCTGGGAGACTCTCCACTCCCCCGAGACATTCTCTCCTCCCCCTGAGACACTCTCCCCTCCCCCGAGACACTCTCCCCTCCCCCCGTGACACTCTCCCCTCCCCCCGTGACACTCTCCCCTCCCCCCGGGACACTCTCCCCTCTCCCCGGGACACTCACGCCACACCTCGGGACACTCTCCCCTCCCCTCCCCCCGGGAAACTCGCCCCTCTCCCCGAGACACTCTCCCCTCCCCCTGGGACACTCTCCCCTCCCCTCTCCTCGGGACACTCTCCCCTCCCCCCCGAGACACACTCCCCTCCCCTCGGGACACTCTCCCCTCCACCCGAGACAGTCTCCCCTCCTCCCGGGACACTCTCCCCTCCCACCGTGACACTCTCCCCTCTCCCCGGGACACTCACGCCACACCTCGGGACACTCTCCCCTCCCCTCCCCCTGGGAAACTCTCCACTCCCCTCGGGACACTCTCCCCTCCCCTCCCCCCCGGGACACTCTCCACTCCGCTCGGGACACTCTCCCCTCCCCTCCCCCCGGGACACTCTCCCCTCTCCCCGGGACACTCACGCCACACCTCGGGACACTCTCCCCTCCCCTCCCCCCGGGACACTCGCCCCTCTCCCCGGGACACTCTCCCCTCCCCCTGGGACACTCTCCCCTCCCCTCTCCTCGGTGCACTCTCCCCTCTCCCCGGGACACTCACGCCACACCTCGGGACACTCTCCCCTCCCCTCCCCCCGGGACACTCTCCCCTCCCCTCGGGACACTCTCCCCTCCCCTCTCCTCGGGACACACTCCCCTACCCGCGGAGACACTCTCCCCTCCCCCCGGGACAGTCTCCCTTCCTCCCGGGACACTCTCCCCTCCCCTCCCCCTGGGAAACTCTCCACTCCCCTCGGGACAATCTCCCCTCCCCTCCCCCCGGGACACTCTCCCCTCCCCCGGGACACTCTCCCCTCCCCCCGAGACACTCTCCCCTCCCCCCAAGACACTCTCCACTCCCACCGAGACACTCTCCACTCCCCCAGACATTCTCTCCTCCCCCTGAGACACTCTCCCCTCCCCCGAGACACTCTCCCTCCCCCCGTGACACTCTCCCCTCCCCCCGTGACACTCTCCCCTCCCCCCGGGACACTCTCCCCTCTCCCCGGGACACTCACGCCACACCTCGGGACACTCTTCCCTCCCCTACCCCCGGGACACTCGCCCCTCTCCCCGGGACACTCTCCCCTCCCCCTGGGACACTCTCCCCTCCCCTCTCCTCGGGACACACTCCCCTCCCCCCCGAGACACACTCCCCTCCCCTCGGGACACTCTCCCCTCCACCCGAGACAGTCTCCCCTCCTCCCGGGACACTCTCCCCTCCCACCGTGACACTCTCCCCTCCCCCCTGGACACTCTCCCCTCTCCCCGGGACACTCACGCCACACCTCGGGACACTCTCCCCTCCCCTCCCCCTGGGAAACTCTCCACTCCCCTCGGGACACTCTCCCCTCCCCTCCCCCCGGGACACTCTCCCCTCCCCTCGGGACACTCTCCCCTCCCCTCGCCTCGGGACACACTCCCCTACCCGCGGAGACACTCTCCCCTCCCCCCGGGACAGTCTCCCCTCCTCCCGGGACACTCTTCCCTCCCCACCCCCCTGGACACTCTCCCCTCCCCCTGGGACACTCTCCCCTCCCCTCTCCTCGGGACACTCTGCCCTCCCCCCCGAGACACACTCCCCTCCCCTCGGGACACTCTCCCCTCCACCCGAGACAGTCTCCCCTCCTCCCGGGACACTCTCCCCTCCCCCCGTGACACTCTCCCCTCCCCCCGGGACACTCTCCCCTCTCCCCGAGACACTCTCCCTCCCCCCGTGACACTCTCCACTCCCTCGAGACACTCTCCCCTCCCCCCGAGACACTCTCCCCTCCCCCCGAGACACTCTTCCCTCCCACCGAGACACTCTCCCCTCCCCCCAAGACACTCTCCACTCCCATCGAGGCACTCTCCACTCCCCCGAGACATTCTCTCCTCCCCCTGAGACACTCTCCCCTCCCCCGAGACACTCTCCCCTCCCCCCGTGACACTCTCCCCTCCCCCCGGGACACTCTCACCTCTCCCCGGGACACTCACGCCACACCTCGGGACACTCTCCCCTCCCCTACCCCCGGGACACTCGCCCCTCTCCCCGGGACACTCTCCCCTCCCCCTGGGACACTCTCCCCTCCCCTCTCCTCGGGACACTCTCCCCTCCCCCCCGAGACACACTCCCCTCCCCTCGGGACACTCTCCCCTCCACCCGAGACAGTCTCCCCTCCTCCCGGGACACTCTCCCCTCCCACCGTGACACTCTCCCCTCCCCCCGGGACACTCTCCCCTCTCCCCGGGACACTCTCCCCTCCCCTCCCCCCGGGACACTCTCCCATCTCCCCGGGACACTCACGCCACACCTCGGGACACTCTCCCCTCCCCTCCCCCTGGGAAACTCTCCACTCCCCTCGGGACACTCTCCCCTCCCCTCCCCCCGGGACACTCTCCACTCCCCTCGGGACACTCTCCCCTCCCCTCCCCCCGGGACACTCTCCCCTCTCCCCGGGACACTCACGCCACACCTCGGGACACTCTCCGCTCCCCTCCCCCCGGGACACTCGCCCCTCCCCTTGGGACACTCTCCCCTCCCCTCTCCTCGGGACACACTCCCCTACCCGCGGAGACACTCTCCCCTCCCCCCGGGACACTCTCCCCTCCCCTCGGGACACTCTCCCCTCCCCTCTCCTCGGGACACACACCCCTACCCGCGGAGACACTCTCCCCTCCCCCCGGGACAGTCTCCCTTCCTCCCGGAACGCTCTCCCCTCCCCACCCCCTGGGAAACTCTCCACTCCCCTCGGGACACTCTCCCCTCCCCTCCCCCTGGGACACTCTCCCCTCCCCTCGGGACACTCTCCCCTCCCCTCTCCTCGGGACACACTCCCCTACCCGCGGAGACACTCTCCCCTCCCCCGGGACACTCTCCCCTCCCCCCGAGACACACTCCCCTACCCCGAGACACTCTCCCCTCCCCCGAGACACTCTCCCTCCCCCCGTGACACTCTCCACTCCCCCGAGACACTCTCCCCTCCCCCCGAGACACTCTCCCCTCCCCCCGAGACACTCTCCCCTCCCCCCGAGACACTCTTCCCTCCCACCGAGACACTCTCCCCTCCCCCCGAGACACTCTCCCTCCCCCCGTGACACTCTCCCCTCCCCCCGTGACACTCTCCCCTCCCCCCGGGACACTCTCCCCTCTCCCCGGGACACTCACGCCACACCTCGGGACACTCTCCCCTCCCCTCCCCCCGGGACACTCGCCCCTCTCCCCGGGACACTCTCCCCTCCCCCTGGGACACTCTCCCCTCCCCTCTCCTCGGGACACTCTCCCCTCCCCCCCGAGACACACTCCCCTCCCCTCGGGACACTCTCCCCTCCACCCGAGACAGTCTCCCCTCCTCCCGGCACACTCTCCCCTCCCACCGTGACACTCTCCCCACCCCCCGGGACACTCTCCCCTCTCCCCGAGACACTCACACCACACCTCGGGACACTCTCCCCTCCCCTCCCCCTGGGAAACTCTCCACTCCCCTCGGGACACTCTCCCCTCCCCTCCCCCCGGGACACTCTCCCCTCCCCTCGGGACACTCTCCCCTCCCCTCGCCTCGGGACACACTCCCCTACCCGCGGAGACACTCTCCCCTCCCCCCGGGACAGTCTCCCCTCCTCCCGGGACACTCTCCCCTCCCCTCCCCCCGGGACACTCTCCCCTCCCCCTGGGACACTCTCCCCTCCCCTCTCCTCGGGACACTCTGCCCTCCCCCCCGAGACACACTCCCCTCCCCTCGGGACACTCTCCCCTCCACCCGAGACAGTCTCCCCTCCTCCCGGGACACTCTCCCCTCCCCCCGTGACACTCTCCCCTCCCCCTGGGACACTCTCCCCTCCCCTCTCCTCGGGACACTCTCCCCTCCCCCCCGAGACACACTCCCCTCCCCTCGGGACACTCTCCCCTCCACCCGAGACAGTCTCCCCTCCTCCCGGGACACTCTCCCCTCCCACCGTGACACTCTCCCCTCTCCCCGGGACACTCACGCCACACCTCGGGACACTCTCCCCTCCCCTCCCCCTGGGAAACTCTCCACTCCCCTCGGGACACTCTCCCCTCCCCTCCCCCCGGGACACTCTCCACTCCCCTCGGGACACTCTCCCCTCCCCTCCCCCCGGGACACTCTCCCCTCTCCCCGGGACACTCACGCCACACCTCGGGACACTCTCCCCTCCCCTCCCCCCGGGACACTCGCCCCTCTCCCCGGGACACTCTCCCCTCCCCCTGGGACACTGTCCCCTCCCCTCTCCTCGGGACACTCTCCCCTCCCCCCCGAGACACTCTCCCCTCCCCCCGTGACACTCTCCCCTCCCCCCGGGACACTCTCCCCTCTCCCCGGGACACTCACGCCACACCTCGGTACACTCTCCCCTCTCCCCGGGACACTCACGCCACACCTCGGGACACTCTCCCCTCCCCTCCCCCCGGGACACTCTCCCCTCCCCTCGGGACACTCTCCCCTCCCCTCTCCTCGGGACACACTCCCCTACCCGCGGAGACACTCTCCCCTCCCCCCGGGACACTCTCCCTTCCCCTCGGGACACTCTCCCCTCCCCTCTCCTCGGGACACACTCCCCTACCCGCGGAGACACTCTCCCCTCCCCCCGGGACAGTCTCCCTTCCTCCCGGGACACTCTCCCCTCCCCTCCCCCTGGGAAACTCTCCACTCCCCTCGGGACACTCTCCCCTCCCCTCCCCCCGGGAGACTCTCCCCTCCCCTCGGGACACTCTCCCCTCCCCTCTCCTCGGGACACATTCCCCTACCCGCGGAGACACTCTCCCCTCCCCCGGGACACTCTCCCCTCCCCCCGAGACACACTCCCCTCCCCCGAGACACTCACCCTCCCCCCGTGACACTCTCCACTCACCCGAGACACTCTCCCCTCCCCCCGAGACACTCTCCCCTCCCCCCGAGACACTCTCCCCTCCCCCCAAGACACTCTCCACTCCCACCGAGACACTCTCCACTCCCCCAGACATTCTCTCCTCCCCCTGAGACACTCTCCCCTCCCCCGAGACACTCTCCCTCCCCCCGTGACACTCTCCCCTCCCACCGTGACACTCTCCCCTCTCCCCGGGACACTCACGCCACACCTCGGGACACTCTCCCCTCCCCTCCCCCTGGGAAACTCTCCACTCCCCTCGGGACACTCTCCCCTCCCCTCCCCCCGGGACACTCTCCACTCCGCTCGGGACACTCTCCCCTCCCCTCCCCCCGGGACACTCTCCCCTCTCCCCGGGACACTCACGCCACACCTCGGGACACTCTCCCCTCCCCTCCCCCCGGGACACTCGCCCCTCTCCCCGGGACACTCTCCCCTCCCCCTGGGACACTCTCCCCTCCCCTCTCCTCGGTGCACTCTCCCCTCTCCCCGGGACACTCACGCCACACCTCGGGACACTCTCCCCTCCCCTCCCCCCGGGACACTCTCCCCTCCCCTCGGGACACTCTCCCCTCCCCTCTCCTCGGGACACACTCCCCTACCCGCGGAGACACTCTCCCCTCCCCCCGGGACAGTCTCCCTTCCTCCCGGGACACTCTCCCCTCCCCTCCCCCTGGGAAACTCTCCACTCCCCTCGGGACAATCTCCCCTCCCCTCCCCCCGGGACACTCTCCCCTCCCCTCGGGACACTCTCCCCTCCCCTCTCCTCGGGACACATTCCCCTACCCGCGGAGACACTCTCCCCTCCCCCGGGACACTCTCCCCTCCCCCCGAGACACACTCCCCTCCCCCGAGACACTCTCCCTCCCCCGTGACACTCTCCACTCACCCGAGACACTCTCCCCTCCCCCCGAGACACTCTCCCCTCCCCCCGAGACACTCTCCCCTCCCCCCAAGACACTCTCCACTCCCACCGAGACACTCTCCACTCCCCCAGACATTCTCTCCTCCCCCTGAGACACTCTCCCCTCCCCCGAGACACTCTCCCTCCCCCCGTGACACTCTCCCCTCCCCCCGTGACACTCTCCCCTCCCCCCGGGACACTCTCCCCTCTCCCCGGGACACTCACGCCACACCTCGGGACACTCTTCCCTCCCCTACCCCCGGGACACTCGCCCCTCTCCCCGGGACACTCTCCCCTCCCCCTGGGACACTCTCCCCTCCCCTCTCCTCGGGACACACTCCCCTCCCCCCCGAGACACACTCCCCTCCCCTCGGGACACTCTCCCCTCCACCCGAGACAGTCTCCCCTCCTCCCGGGACACTCTCCCCTCCCACCGTGACACTCTCCCCTCCCCCCTGGACACTCTCCCCTCTCCCCGGGACACTCACGCCACACCTCGGGACACTCTCCCCTCCCCTCCCCCTGGGAAACTCTCCACTCCCCTCGGGACACTCTCCCCTCCCCTCCCCCCGGGACACTCTCCCCTCCCCTCGGGACACTCTCCCCTCCCCTCGCCTCGGGACACACTCCCCTACCCGCGGAGACACTCTCCCCTCCCCCCGGGACAGTCTCCCCTCCTCCCGGGACACTCTTCCCTCCCCACCCCCCTGGACACTCTCCCCTCCCCCTGGGACACTCTCCCCTCCCCTCTCCTCGGGACACTCTGCCCTCCCCCCCGAGACACACTCCCCTCCCCTCGGGACACTCTCCCCTCCACCCGAGACAGTCTCCCCTCCTCCCGGGACACTCTCCCCTCCCCCCGTGACACTCTCCCCTCCCCCCGGGACACTCTCCCCTCTCCCCGAGACACTCTCCCTCCCCCCGTGACACTCTCCACTCCCTCGAGACACTCTCCCCTCCCCCCGAGACACTCTCCCCTCCCCCCGAGACACTCTTCCCTCCCACCGAGACACTCTCCCCTCCCCCCAAGACACTCTCCACTCCCACCGAGATACTCTCCCCTCCCCCCGTGACACTCTCCCCTCCCCCCGGGACACTCTCACCTCTCCCCGGGACACTCACGCCACACCTCGGGACACTCTCCCCTCCCCTACCCCCGGGACACTCGCCCCTCTCCCCGGGACACTCTCCCCTCCCCCTGGGACACTCTCCCCTCCCCTCTCCTCGGGACACTCTCCCCTCCCCCCCGAGACACACTCCCCTCCCCTCGGGACACTCTCCCCTCCACCCGAGACAGTCTCCCCTCCTCCCGGGACACTCTCCCCTCCCACCGTGACACTCTCCCCTCCCCCCGGGACACTCTCCCCTCTCCCCGGGACACTCTCCCCTCCCCTCCCCCCGGGACACTCTCCCCTCTCCCCGGGACACTCACGCCACACCTCGGGACACTCTCCCCTCCCCTCCCCCTGGGAAACTCTCCACTCCCCTCGGGACACTCTCCCCTCCCCTCCCCCCGGGACACTCTCCACTCCCCTCGGGACACTCTCCCCTCCCCTCCCCCCGGGACACTCTCCCCTCTCCCCGGGACACTCACGCCACACCTCGGGACACTCTCCGCTCCCCCTCCCCCCGGGACACTCGCCCTCCCCTTGGGACACTCTCCCCTCCCCTCTCCTCGGGACACACTCCCCTACCCGCGGAGACACTCTCCCCTCCCCCCGGGACACTCTCCCCTCCCCTCGGGACACTCTCCCCTCCCCTCTCCTCGGGACACACACCCCTACCCGCGGAGACACTCTCCCCTCCCCCCGGGACAGTCTCCCTTCCTCCCGGAACGCTCTCCCCTCCCCTCCCCCTGGGAAACTCTCCACTCCCCTCGGGACACTCTCCCCTCCCCTCCCCCTGGGACACTCTCCCCTCCCCTCGGGACACTCTCCCCTCCCCTCTCCTCGGGACACACTCCCCTACCCGCGGAGACACTCTCCCCTCCCCCGGGACACTCTCCACTCCCCCCGAGACACACTCCCCTACCCCGAGACACTCTCCCCTCCCCCGAGACACTCTCCCTCCCCCCGTGACACTCTCCACTCCCCCGAGACACTCTCCCCTCCCCCCGAGACACTCTCCCCTCCCCCCGAGACACTCTCCCCTCCCCCCGAGACACTCTTCCCTCCCACCGAGACACTCTCCCCTCCCCCCGAGACACTCTCCCTCCCCCCGTGACACTCTCCCCTCCCCCCGTGACACTCTCCCCTCCCCCCGGGACACTCTCCCCTCTCCCCGGGACACTCACGCCACACCTCGGGACACTCTCCCCTCCCCTCCCCCCGGGACACTCGCCCCTCTCCCCGGGACACTCTCCCCTCCCCCTGGGACACTCTCCCCTCCCCTCTCCTCGGGACACTCTCCCCTCCCCCCCGAGACACACTCCCCTCCCCTCGGGACACTCTCCCCTCCACCCGAGACAGTCTCCCCTCCTCCCGGCACACTCTCCCCTCCCACCGTGACACTCTCCCCACCCCCCGGGACACTCTCCCCTCTCCCCGAGACACTCACACCACACCTCGGGACACTCTCCCCTCCCCTCCCCCTGGGAAACTCTCCACTCCCCTCGGGACACTCTCCCCTCCCCTCCCCCCGGGACACTCTCCCCTCCCCTCGGGACACTCTCCCCTCCCCTCGCCTCGGGACACACTCCCCTACCCGCGGAGACACTCTCCCCTCCCCCCGGGACAGTCTCCCCTCCTCCCGGGACACTCTCCCCTCCCCTCCCCCCGGGACACTCTCCCCTCCCCCTGGGACACTCTCCCCTCCCCTCTCCTCGGGACACTCTGCCCTCCCCCCCGAGACACACTCCCCTCCCCTCGGGACACTCTCCCCTCCACCCGAGACAGTCTCCCCTCCTCCCGGGACACTCTCCCCTCCCCCCGTGACACTCTCCCCTCCCCCTGGGACACTCTCCCCTCCCCTCTCCTCGGGACACTCTCCCCTCCCCCCCGAGACACACTCCCCTCCCCTCGGGACACTCTCCCCTCCACCCGAGACAGTCTCCCCTCCTCCCGGGACACTCTCCCCTCCCACCGTGACACTCTCCCCTCTCCCCGGGACACTCACGCCACACCTCGGGACACTCTCCCCTCCCCTCCCCCTGGGAAACTCTCCACTCCCCTCGGGACACTCTCCCCTCCCCTCCCCCCGGGACACTCTCCACTCCCCTCGGGACACTCTCCCCTCCCCTCCCCCCGGGACACTCTCCCCTCTCCCCGGGACACTCACGCCACACCTCGGGACACTCTCCCCTCCCCTCCCCCCGGGACACTCGCCCCTCTCCCCGGGACACTCTCCCCTCCCCCTGGGACACTGTCCCCTCCCCTCTCCTCGGGACACTCTCCCCTCCCCCCCGAGACACTCTCCCCTCCCCCCGTGACACTCTCCCCTCCCCCCGGGACACTCTCCCCTCTCCCCGGGACACTCACGCCACACCTCGGTACACTCTCCCCTCTCCCCGGGACACTCACGCCACACCTCGGGACACTCTCCCCTCCCCTCCCCCCGGGACACTCTCCCCTCCCCTCGGGACACTCTCCCCTCCCCTCTCCTCGGGACACACTCCCCTACCCGCGGAGACACTCTCCCCTCCCCCCGGGACACTCTCCCTTCCCCTCGGGACACTCTCCCCTCCCCTCTCCTCGGGACACACTCCCCTACCCGCGGAGACACTCTCCCCTCCCCCCGGGACAGTCTCCCTTCCTCCCGGGACACTCTCCCCTCCCCTCCCCCTGGGAAACTCTCCACTCCCCTCGGGACACTCTCCCCTCCCCTCCCCCCGGGAGACTCTCCCCTCCCCTCGGGACACTCTCCCCTCCCCTCTCCTCGGGACACATTCCCCTACCCGCGGAGACACTCTCCCCTCCCCCGGGACACTCTCCCCTCCCCCCGAGACACACTCCCCTCCCCCGAGACACTCTCCCTCCCCCCGTGACACTCTCCACTCACCCGAGACACTCTCCCCTCCCCCCGAGACACTCTCCCCTCCCCCCGAGACACTCTCCCCTCCCCCAAGACACTCTCCACTCCCCCAGACATTCTCTCCTCCCCCTGAGACACTCTCCCCTCCCCCGAGACACTCTCCCTCCCCCCGTGACACTCTCCCCTCCCCCCGTGACACTCTCCCCTCCCCCCGGGACACTCTCCCCTCTCCCCGGGACACTCACGCCACACCTCGGGACACTCTTCCCTCCCCTACCCCCGGGACACTCGCCCCTCTCCCCGGGACACTCTCCCCTCCCCCTGGGACACTCTCCCCTCCCCTCTCCTCGGGACACACTCCCCTCCCCCCGAGACACACTCCCCTCCCCTCGGGACACTCTCCCCTCCACCCGAGACAGTCTCCCCTCCTCCCGGGACACTCTCCCCTCCCACCGTGACACTCTCCCCTCCCCCCTGGACACTCTCCCCTCTCCCCGGGACACTCACGCCACACCTCGGGACACTCTCCCCTCCCCTCCCCCTGGGAAACTCTCCACTCCCCTCGGGACACTCTCCCCTCCCCTCCCCCCGGGACACTCTCCCCTCCCCTCGGGACACTCTCCCCTCCCCTCGCCTCGGGACACACTCCCCTACCCGCGGAGACACTCTCCCTCCCCCCGGGACAGTCTCCCCTCCTCCCGGGACACTCTTCCCTCCCCACCCCCCTGGACACTCTCCCCTCCCCCTGGGACACTCTCCCCTCCCCTCTCCTCGGGACACTCTGCCCTCCCCCCGAGACACACTCCCCTCCCCTCGGGACACTCTCCCCTCCACCCGAGACAGTCTCCCCTCCTCCCGGGACACTCTCCCCTCCCCCCGTGACACTCTCCCCTCCCCCCGGGACACTCTCCCCTCTCCCCGAGACACTCTCCCTCCCCCGTGACACTCTCCACTCCCTCGAGACACTCTCCCCTCCCCCCGAGACACTCTCCCCTCCCCCCGAGACACTCTTCCCTCCCACCGAGACACTCTCCCTCCCCCCAAGACACTCTCCACTCCCATCGAGGCACTCTCCACTCCCCCGAGACATTCTCTCCTCCCCCTGAGACACTCTCCCCTCCCCCGAGACACTCTCCCCTCCCCCCGTGACACTCTCCCCTCCCCCCGGGACACTCTCACCTCTCCCCGGGACACTCACGCCACACCTCGGGACACTCTCCCCTCCCCTACCCCCGGGACACTCGCCCCTCTCCCCGGGACACTCTCCCCTCCCCCTGGGACACTCTCCCCTCCCCTCTCCTCGGGACACTCTCCCCTCCCCCCCGAGACACACTCCCCTCCCCTCGGGACACTCTCCCCTCCACCCGAGACAGTCTCCCCTCCTCCCGGGACACTCTCCCCTCCCACCGTGACACTCTCCCCTCCCCCCGGGACACTCTCCCCTCTCCCCGGGACACTCTCCCCTCCCCTCCCCCCGGGACACTCTCCCCTCTCCCCGGGACACTCACGCCACACCTCGGGACACTCTCCCCTCCCCTCCCCCTGGGAAACTCTCCACTCCCCTCGGGACACTCTCCCCTCCCCTCCCCCCGGGACACTCTCCACTCCCCTCGGGACACTCTCCCCTCCCCTCCCCCCGGGACACTCTCCCCTCTCCCCGGGACACTCACGCCACACCTCGGGACACTCTCCGCTCCCCTCCCCCCGGGACACTCGCCCCTCCCCTTGGGACACTCTCCCCTCCCCTCTCCTCGGGACACACTCCCCTACCCGCGGAGACACTCTCCCCTCCCCCGGGACACTCTCCCCTCCCCTCGGGACACTCTCCCCTCCCCTCTCCTCGGGACACACACCCCTACCCGCGGAGACACTCTCCCCTCCCCCCGGGACAGTCTCCCTTCCTCCCGGAACGCTCTCCCCTCCCCTCCCCCTGGGAAACTCTCCACTCCCCTCGGGACACTCTCCCCTCCCCTCCCCCTGGGACACTCTCCCCTCCCCTCGGGACACTCTCCCCTCCCCTCTCCTCGGGACACACTCCCCTACCCGCGGAGACACTCTCCCCTCCCCCGGGACACTCTCCCCTCCCCCCGAGACACACTCCCCTACCCCGAGACACTCTCCCCTCCCCCGAGACACTCTCCCTCCCCCCGTGACACTCTCCACTCCCCCGAGACACTCTCCCCTCCCCCCGAGACACTCTCCCCTCCCCCCGAGACACTCTCCCCTCCCCCCGAGACACTCTTCCCTCCCACCGAGACACTCTCCCCTCCCCCCGAGACACTCTCCCTCCCCCCGTGACACTCTCCCCTCCCCCCGTGACACTCTCCCCTCCCCCCGGGACACTCTCCCCTCTCCCCGGGACACTCACGCCACACCTCGGGACACTCTCCCCTCCCCCCGAGACACTCTCCCTCCCCCCGTGACACTCTCCCCTCCCCCCGTGACACTCTCCCCTCCCCCCGTGACACTCTCCCCTCCCCCCGGGACACTCTCCCCTCCCCTCGGGACACTCTCCCCTCCCCTCCCCCCGGGACACTCGCCCCTCTCCCCGGGACACTCTCCCCTCCCCCTGGGACACTCTCCCCTCCCCTCTCCTCGGGACACTCTCCCCTCCCCCCCGAGACACACTCCCCTCCCCTCGGGACACTCTCCCCTCCACCCGAGACAGTCTCCCCTCCTCCCGGCACACTCTCCCCTCCCACCGTGACACTCTCCCCACCCCCCGGGACACTCTCCCCTCTCCCCGAGACACTCACACCACACCTCGGGACACTCTCCCCTCCCCTCCCCCTGGGAAACTCTCCACTCCCCTCGGGACACTCTCCCCTCCCCTCCCCCCGGGACACTCTCCCCTCCCCTCGGGACACTCTCCCCTCCCCTCGCCTCGGGACACACTCCCCTACCCGCGGAGACACTCTCCCCTCCCCCCGGGACAGTCTCCCCTCCTCCCGGGACACTCTCCCCTCCCCTCCCCCCGGGACACTCTCCCCTCCCCCTGGGACACTCTCCCCTCCCCTCTCCTCGGGACACTCTGCCCTCCCCCCCGAGACACACTCCCCTCCCCTCGGGACACTCTCCCCTCCACCCGAGACAGTCTCCCCTCCTCCCGGGACACTCTCCCCTCCCCCCGTGACACTCTCCCCTCCCCCTGGGACACTCTCCCCTCCCCTCTCCTCGGGACACTCTCCCCTCCCCCCCGAGACACACTCCCCTCCCCTCGGGACACTCTCCCCTCCACCCGAGACAGTCTCCCCTCCTCCCGGGACACTCTCCCCTCCCACCGTGACACTCTCCCCTCTCCCCGGGACACTCACGCCACACCTCGGGACACTCTCCCCTCCCCTCCCCCTGGGAAACTCTCCACTCCCCTCGGGACACTCTCCCCTCCCCTCCCCCCGGGACACTCTCCACTCCCCTCGGGACACTCTCCCCTCCCCTCCCCCCGGGACACTCTCCCCTCTCCCCGGGACACTCACGCCACACCTCGGGACACTCTCCCCTCCCCTCCCCCCCGGGACACTCGCCCCTCTCCCCGGGACACTCTCCCCTCCCCCTGGGACACTGTCCCCTCCCCTCTCCTCGGGACACTCTCCCCTCCCCCCCGAGACACTCTCCCCTCCCCCCGTGACACTCTCCCCTCCCCCCGGGACACTCTCCCCTCTCCCCGGGACACTCACGCCACACCTCGGAACACTCTCCCCTCTCCCCGGGACACTCACGCCACACCGCGGGACACTCTCCCCTCCCCTCCCCCCGGGACACTCTCCCCTCCCCTCGGGACACTCTCCCCTCCCCTCTCCTCGGGACACACTCCCCTACCCGCGGAGACACTCTCCCCTCCCCCCGGGACACTCTCCCTTCCCCTCGGGACACTCTCCCCTCCCCTCTCCTCGGGACACACTCCCCTACCCGCGGAGACACTCTCCCCTCCCCCCGGGACAGTCTCCCTTCCTCCCGGGACACTCTCCCCTCCCCTCCCCCTGGGAAACTCTCCACTCCCCTCGGGACACTCTCCCCTCCCCTCCCCCCGGGAGACTCTCCCCTCCCCTCGGGACACTCTCCCCTCCCCTCTCCTCGGGACACACTCCCCTCCCCCCGGGACACTCTCCCCTCTCCCCGGGACACTCACGCCACACCTCGGGACACTCTCCCCTCCCCTCCCCCTGGGAAACTCTCCACTCCCCTCGGGAAACTCTCCCCTCCCCTCCCCCCGGGATACTCTCCCCTCGCCTCGGGACACACTCCCCTACCCGCGGAGACACTCTCCCCTCCTCCCGGGACAGTCTCCCCTCCTCCCGGGACACTCTCCCCTCCCCTCCCCCCGGGACACTCTCCCCTCCCCCTGGGACACTCTCCCCTCCCCTCTCCTCGGGACACTCTCCCCTCCCCCCCGAGACACACTCCGCTCCCCTCGGGACACTCTCCCCTCCACCCGAGACAGTCTCCCCTCCTCCCGGGACACTCTCCCCTCCCACCGTGACACTCTCCCCTCCCCCCGGGACACTCTCCCCTCTCCCCGGGACACTCACGCCACACCTCGGGACACTCTCCCCTCCCCTCCCCCTGGGAAACTCTCCACTCCCCTCGGGACACTCTCCCCTCCCCTCCCCCCGGGACACTCTCCCCTCCCCTCGGGACACTCTCCCCTCCCCTCGCCTCGGGACACACTCCCCTACCCGCGGAGACACTCTCCCCTCCCCCCGGGACAGTCTCCCCTCCTCCCGGGACACTCTCCCCTCCCCACCCCCCGGGACACTCTCCCCTCCCCCTGGGACACTCTCCCCTCCCCTCTCCTCGGGACACTCTGCCCTCCCCCCCGAGACACACTCCCCTCCCCTCGGGACACTCTCCCCTCCACCCGAGACAGTCTCCCCTCCTCCCGGGACACTCTCCCCTCCCCCCGTGACACTCTCCCCTCCCCCCGGGACACTCTCCCCTCTCCCCGGGACACTCACGCCACACCTCGGGACAATCTCCCCTCCCCTCCCCCTGGGAAACTCTCCACTCCCCTCGGGACACTCTCCCCTCCCCTCCCCCCGGGACACTCTCCATTCCCCTCGGGACACTCTCCCCTCCCCTCCCCCCGGGACACTCTCCCCTCTCCCCGGGACACTCACGCCACACCTCGGGACACTCTCCCCTCCTCTCCCCCCGGGACACTCGCCCCTCTCCCCGGGACACTCTCCC
>NW_027252459.1:0-25027 GCF_044704955.1 Pristiophorus japonicus
GCAGGTACATCACGGGATAGATACAGGGTAAAGCTCCCTCTACACTGTCCCATCAAACACTCCCAGGGCAGGTACAGTATGGGGTTAGATACAGTGTAAAGCTCCATCTACACTGTCCCATCAAACACTCCCAGGGCAGGTACATCACGGGTTAGATACAGAGTAAAGCTCCCTCTACACTGTCCCATCAAACACTCCCAGGACAGGTACAGCACGGGTTAGATACAGAGTAAAGCTCCCTCTACACTGTCCAATCAAACACTCCCAGGGCAGGTACAGCACGGGTTAGATACAGAGTAAAGCTCCCTCTGCACTGCCTTCAACAATATGCCTTGCCCCAGAAGAGCACCCTCTCCCTGTGTATGTTATTTATTGATTGAAATGTAAAGAACATTTAATTGCAGCGTGTGTTTGTTGGGGACCCCCCCCCCATACCTGCGTGATGTGATTGCGCAGTTCACTGGTTGGAATCGCACCCGACTGTCTCCCCTCTTTAGTTTCGATGACCAGAACTGGCCACTGTGTACCCCAGGCATGGACCCAGCGTTATGGACGCTCCGTCAGTTCTTTTGACGGGAAGAAAATCTAACCGGGCGTTTTTTTTTTCTCCCCTTTTCGCTGCAGGCCTCAGCATCCGCAGCAGTCAGGAGGAGGAGCCTGTGGACCCCCAGCTGATGCGGCTGGACAACATGCTGCTGGCGGAGGGGGTGGCCGGCCCGGAGAAAGGCGGGGGCTCGGCGGCAGCGGCGGCGGCAGCGGCAGCCTCTGGCGGGGTGTCGCCCGACAACTCCATCGAGCACTCGGACTACCGGGCAAAGCTGGCGCAGATCCGGCAGATTTACCACACGGAGCTGGAGAAATACGAACAGGTAGCGTGCAGTTATCGCTCTGCTTGCTGCACTCGGACACCGCGGTGGCAGGGGTCGTCGATTGGGGTGTCGCCGTGGCAACATGTATGCTATAGAGTGTGATATATTCTTTACAACGTCACTAACACACACACGCCATCATCATCATAGGCAGTCCCTCCAAGCGAGGATGACTTGCTTCCATGCCAAAAAGGGCTGAGTTCACAGGTGTTTCAATGAAGGACCTAATATTCCAGGTCCCGACCTACATGTTGAAGGGTGGAAGATGCCTGTGCGTGGATTTTTTTAACGTGGGTTGGCCGTTGCACACCAGCCACCACACGGGCCTGACAGAGCTAGGCCTTGGTCCAGTGGCAAGGATTAACCAAGACTAACTGGAGACCAGCTCTGCTGCATAGGCTGAGCGCACACATATCGTAGTATGGGCTGGTCTGAAACATAGAAACATAGAAAATAGGTGCAGGAGTAGGCCATTCGGCCCTTCTAGCCTGCACCGCCATTCAATGAGTTCATGGCTGAACATTCAACTTCAGTACCCCATTCCTGCTTTCTCGCCATACCCCTTGATCCCCCTAGCAGTAAGGACCTCATCTAACTCCTTTTTGAATATATTTAGTGAATTGGCCTCAACAACTTTCTGTGGTAGAGAATTCCACAGGTTCACCACTCTCTGGGTGAAGAAGTTCCTCCGCATCTCGGTCCTAAATGGCTTACCCCTTATCCTTAGACTGTGACCCCTGGTTCTGGACTTCCCCAACATTGGGAACATTCTTCCTGCATCTAACCTGTCTAACCCCGTGCTGACCCTGGGCCCTCGCCTCTTCTGAGCCCCTGATTCATGCCTCTCCTGGGCCCCGGTCACTTTCCTCTATGGACTCTTGCCGCTCCTTCGCCCCTCCTGCTGTACCTGCCCGCACTGCAATCAGGCGACCTGGCTTCGTAGCCGTCGCCCTCCTGCAGCAGCACGCGCTGCTCCCTGCAGTGGTCTGCCGCCGCACGCTGCTCCCTCCAATGGCCCCGGCCTGCTGATCCTCACACACACACACACAAAATGGCTCGACAGGAACTTGTCATGTGACCTTGTCACTTGATCCTTTATTGTAGTTACATCAGCAGTTGCATTATCACAATAGTCCAAAAGCTCCCTCTACACTGTCCCATCAAACACTCCCAGCGGCAGGTACAGCACGGGTTAGATACAGAGTAAAGCTCCCTCTACATTGTCCCATCAAACACTCCCAGGGCAGGTACAGCACGGGTTAGATACAGAGTAAAGCTCCCTCTATACTGTCCCATCAAACACTCCCAGGGGCAGGTACAGCACGGGTTAGATACAGAGTAAAGCTCCCTCTACACTGTCCCATCAAACACTCCCAGGGGCAGGTACAGCACGGGTTAGATACAGAGTAAAGCTCCCTCTACACTGTCCCATCAAACACTCCCAGGGAATGGTACAGCACGGGTCAGATACAGAGTAAAGCTCCCTCTATACTGTCCCATCAAACACTCGCAGGGGCAGGTACAGCACGGGTTAGATACAGAGTAAAGCTCCCTCGACACTGCCTCCAACAATCTGCCTTGCCCCAGAAGAGCATACTCTCCCTATGTGTATTATTTATTGATTGAAATGTAAAGACCATTTAATTGCAGCGTGTGTTTGTTGGGGTCCCCACCCCCTCTCCCTGTACCTGTGTGATGTGATTGTGCAGTTCACTGGTGTTGGAGATGGAGGCTGAGTGATGAGCAGGAATGTTGGGCGAGTATTTGCCGCTCATGCTGGGTCACTCTGAGCTCTGCTGGAAGTGAATTTAGATGCTGGTAAATGGGGAGGCTGCTGACAGCTCAGGCAGTCATCCCTGCGGCCTTCCAGCTACGGGCTCAGACACGCTGGCCGTCTGGAGCAGGCAATGTGATGTGGCAGCTCAATGCCGCAGATTAATAACCAGCTCACGAACCTTTCATGTTTTATACTCGCTGTCGCTCCCCCTCTCTCTCTCTCTCCCTCCCCCCCCTCGCTCGCTCACTCGCGCTCGCGCTCCCCCCCCCTCCTCACTCGCTCGCGCCCCCCCCTCGCTCGCTCGGGCTCCCCCCCTCCTCGCTCGCGCCCCCCCCTCCTCGCTCGCACCCCCCCCTCGCTCGCTCGGGCTCCCCCCCTCCTCGCTCGCGCCCCCCCCTCCTCGCTCGCGCCCCCCCCTCCTCGCTCGCGCCCCCCCCCTCGCTCGCTCTCGCTCGCGCTCTCCTACACCCCCCTCGCTCGCTCGCGCTCTCCCTCCCCCTCCCCTCGCTCGCGCTCCCCCCCTCGCTCGCTCGCGCTCCCCCACCTCTCGCGCTCGCGCCCCCCCCTCGCTCGCGCCCCCCCCTCGCTCACTCGCGCTCCCCCACCCCCCCTCGCTCGCTCGCGCTCCCCCCCCTCGCTCGCTCTCGCTCGCGCTCTCCTTCACCCTCCTCGCTCGCTCGCGCTCCCCCCCTCGCTCGCTCGCACTCCCCCTCCCCCCCCTCGCTCGCTCGCTCTCCCCCCCTCCTCGCTCGCTCGCGCTCCCCCCCTCGCTCGCTCGCACTCCCCCTCCCCCCCCTCGCTCGCTCGCGCTCCCCCCTCCTCGCTCGCTCGCCACCCCCCTCCTCGCTCGCTCGCGCTCCCCCCCTCCTCGCTCGCTCGCGCTCCCCCCTCCTCGCTCGCTCGCGCTCCCCCCTCCTCGCTCGCTCGCGCTCCCCCCTCCTCGCTCGCTCGCGCTCCCCCCCTCCCCCCCCTCCTCGCTCGCTCGCGCTCCCCCCCTCCTCGCTCGCTCGCGCTCCCCCCTCCTCGCTCGCTCGCGCTCCCCCCCTCCTCGCTCGCGCTCCCCCCTCCTCGCTCGCGCTCCCCCCCTCCTCGCTCGCTCGCGCTCCCCCCTTCCTCGCTCGCTCGCGCTCCCCCCTCCTCGCTCGCTCGCGCCCCCCTCCTCGCTCGCGCTCCCCCCCTCGCTCGCTCGCACTCCCCCACCCCCCCTCCTCGCTCGCTCGCGCTCCCCCCCTCCTCACTCGCTCGCGCTCCCCCCCTCCTCGCTCGCTCGCGCTCCCCCTCCCCCCCTCGCTCGCTCGCGCTCCCCCTCCCCCCCCCCTCGCTCGCTCGCGCTCCCCCCCTCCTCGCTCGCTCGCGCTCCCCCCCTCCTCGCTCGCTCGCGCTCCCCCCTCCTCGCTCGCTCGCGCTCCCCCTCCCCCCTCGCTCGCTCGCGCTCCCCCCTCCTCGCTCGCTCGCTCTCCCCCCTCCTCGCTCGCTCGCTCTCCCCCCTCCTCGCTCGCTCGCTCTCCCCCCCTCCTCGCTCGCTCGCTCTCCCCCCCTCCTCGCTCGCTCGCTCTCCCCCCTCCTCGCTCGCTCGCTCTCCCCCCTCCTCGCTCGCTCGCTCTCCCCCTCTCCTCGCTCGCTCGCTCTCCCCCCTCCTCGCTCGCTCGCTCTCCCCCCTCCTCGCTCGCTCGCTCTCCCCCCTCCTCGCTCGCTCGCTCTCCCCCCCCTCCTCGCTCGCTCGCTCTCCCCCCTCCTCGCTCGCTCGCTCTCCCCCCCTCGTCGCTCGCGCTCCCCCTCTCCTCGCTCGCTCGCGCTCCCCCTCCCCCCCCTCGCTCGCTCGCGCTCCCCCCTCCTCGCTCGCTCTCCCCCCCTCCTCGCTCGCTCTCCCCCCTCCTCGCTCGCTCGCGCTCCCCCTCTCCTCGCTCGCGCTCCCCCTCTCCTCGCTCGCTCGCGCTCCCCCTCCCCCCCTCGCTCGCTCGCGCTCCCCCCTCCTCGCTCGCTCGCTCTCCCCCCTCCTCGCTCGCTCGCTCTCCCCCCCTCCTCGCTCGCTCGCGCTCCCCCCTCCTCGCTCGCTCGCGCTCCCCCCCTCGCTCGCTCGCACTCCCCCTCCCCCCCTCCTCGCTCGCTCGCGCTCCCCCCCTCCTCGCTCGCTCGCGCTCCCCCCCCTCCTCGCTCGCTCGCGCTCCCCCCCTCCTCGCTCGCTCGCGCTCCCCCCCCCTCCTCGCTCGCTCGCGCTCCCCCCCCCTCCTCGCTCGCTCGCGCTCCCCCCCTCCTCGCTCGCTCGCTCTCCCCCCCTCCTCGCTCGCTCGCTCTCCCCCCCTCCTCGCTCGCTCGCGCTCCCCCCTCCTTGCTCGCTCGCGCTCCCCCCCTCCTCGCTCGCTCGCGCTCCCCCCCCTCCTCGCTCGCTCGCGCTCTCCCCCTCCTCGCTCGCTCGAGCTCCCCCCCTCCTCCTCGCTCGCTCGCGCTCCCCCCTCCTCCTCGCTCGCTCGCGCTCTCCCCCCTCCTCGCTCGCTCGCGCTCCCCCCCTCCTCGCTCGCTCGCGCTCCCCCCTCCTCGCTCGCTCGCGCCCCCCCCTCCTCGCTCGCGCTCCCCCCTCCTCGCTCGCTCGCGCTCCCCCCCCTCGCTCGCTCGCACTCCCCCTCCCCCCCCCTCGCTCGCTCGCGCTCCCCCCCTCCTCGCTCGCTCGCGCTCCCCCCTCCTCGCTCGCTCGCGCTCCCCCCTCCTCGCTCGCTCGCGCTCCCCCTCCCCCCCTCGCTCGCTCGCGCTCCCCTCCCCCCCCCTCGCTCGCTCGCGCTCCCCCCCTCCTCGCTCGCTCGCGCTCCCCCCCTCCTCGCTCGCTCGCGCTCCCCCCTCCTCGCTCGCTCGCGCTCCCCCTCCCCCCCTCGCTCGCTCGCGCTCCCCCCTCCTCGCTCGCTCGCTCTCCCCCCCTCCTCGCTCGCTCGCTCTCCCCCCCCTCCTCGCTCGCTCGCTCTCCCCCCCTCCTCGCTCGCTCGCTCTCCCCCCTCCTCGCTCGCTCGCTCTCCCCCCTCCTCGCTCGCTCGCTCTCCCCCCTCCTCGCTCGCTCGCTCTCCCCCCTCCTCGCTCGCTCGCTCTCCCCCCCTCCTCGCTCGCTCGCTCTCCCCCTCTCCTCGCTCGCTCGCTCTACCCCCCTCCTCGCTCGCTCGCTCTCCCCCCCTCCTCGCTCGCTCGCTCTCCCCCCCTCCTCGCTCGCTCGCTCTCCCCCCCTCCTCGCTCGCTCGCTCTCCCCCCCTCCTCGCTCGCTCGCTCTCCCCCCTCCTCGCTCGCTCGCTCTCCCCCCCTCCTCGCTCGCTCGCTCTCCCCCCCTCCTCGCTCGCGCTCCCCCTCTCCTCGCTCGCTCGCGCTCCCCCTCCCCCCCTCGCTCGCTCGCGCTCCCCCCTCCTCGCTCGCTCTCCCCCCCTCCTCGCTCGCTCTCCCCCCCTCCTCGCTCGCTCGCGCTCCCCCTCTCCTCGCTCGCGCTCCCCCTCTCCTCGCTCGCTCGCGCTCCCCCTCTCCTCGCTCGCTCGCGCTCCCCCTCCCCCCCTCGCTCGCTCGCGCTCCCCCCCCCTCGCTCGCTCGCGCTCCCCCCTCCTCGCTCGCTCGCTCTCCCCCCCTCCTCGCTCGCTCGCTCTCCCCCCCCTCCTCGCTCGCTCGCTTTCCCCCCCCCTCCTCGCTCGCTCGCGCTCCCCCTCCTCGCTCGCTCGCGCTCCCCCCTCGCTCGCTCGCACTCCCCCTCCCCCCCTCCTCGCTCGCTCGCGCTCCCCCCCTCCTCGCTCGCTCGCGCTCCCCCCCCTCCTCGCTCGCTCGCGCTCCCCCCCCCTCGCTCGCTCGCGCTCCCCCCCTCCTCGCTCGCTCGCGCTCCCCCCCCTCCTCGCTCGCTCGCGCTCCCCCCCTCCTCGCTCGCTCGCTCTCCCCCCCTCCTCGCTCGCTCGCGCTCCCCCCTCCTTGCTCGCTCGCGCTCCCCCCCTCGTTGCTCGCTCGCGCTCCCCCCCTCCTCGCTCGCTCGCGCTCCCCCCCCTCCTCGCTCGCTCGCGCTCTCCCCCTCCTCGCTCGCTCGAGCTCCCCCCCTCCTCCTCGCTCGCTCGCGCTCCCCCCCTCCTCCTCGCTCGCTCGTGCTCTCCCCCCTCCTCGCTCGCTCGCGCTCCCCCCCTCCTCGCTCGCTCGCGCTCCCCCCCCTCCTCGCTCGCTCGCGCTCCCCCCCTCCTCGCTCGCTCGCTCTCCCCCCCTCCTCGCTCGCTCGCGCTCCCCCCTCCTCGCTCGCTCGCTCTGCCCCCTCCTCGCTCGCTCGCTCTGCCCCCCTCCTCGCTCGCTCGCTCTCCCCCCTCCTCGCTCGCTCGCGCTCCCCCCCTCCTCGCTCGCTCGCGCTCCCCCCCCTCGCTCGCTCGCGCTCCTCCTCCCTCTCTCTCGCTCTCTTATGCCCCCCATCTTTTATCTCTAGCTCCTCTTTTCTCCACACCCCCCCTGCCCCACCACCTCTCCTTGATAGCTGTACAGTTAGTTGTCTCTCTCATTCTTTTAGTTCATCTTTTGTTCCTTTGCCTGTTGGCCTCGCCCACGTCTATAAGTTGGTGCACAGCTTGTTTTAATCTCTCTTTGTGGACCTATCCCTGGACCTGTCTCTCATCCACACTGTCCATTGGGCTGCCATGATATTGCGCTGTGTGGAGCGTTGTGGAGAGCGCGTGCCGAGCCGGCGATCCCGTGGGCCGTTGCTGAGTTTGACCTTCACTGGGTTGTTTTTCCTTCCCCTCTGCCTGTCTCCGTTTGTCGCCCAGGCCTGCAACGAGTTCACGACGCACGTGATGAACCTCCTGCGGGAGCAGAGCCGGACACGGCCCATCTCTCCCAAGGAGATCGAGAGGATGGTCGGGATCATCCATCGGAAGTTCAGCTCCATCCAGATGCAGCTAAAGCAGAGCACGTGTGAGGCAGTCATGATCCTGCGATCCAGGTTCCTGGACGCCAGGTCAGTGCGGCGGGGGGGCAGGGCGTGTTACCGAGCGGGGAGCTCCCGGCGGGTACGCGGAATGTGGCAGGTTCTCCGGCCCTTCCCGTCTCGTCAGTTGGGATTGGCGCGGCCGGGGGATCTTCCTGACTTTATGTGGCTCATAAACAGCTTGACTGAAGGGAAAGGGAGGCACCTGCACAGGTATAATTATACGAGGGCGAGGGTGAGGAGGGGGGCTGCGGGGGTTGAGGAGGGGGGCTGCGGGGGTTGAGGAGGGGGCTGCGGATGTTGAGGAGGGGGGCTGCGGAGGTTGAGGAGGGGGGCTGCGGGGGTTGAGGAGGGGGGCTGCGGATGTTGAGGAGGGGGGCTGCGGAGGTTGAGGAGGGGGGCTGCGGGGGTGAGGAGGGGGGGTGGTTGCGAGGGTGAGGGGGGGTGGTTGCGAGGGTGAGGGGGGGTGGTTGCGAGGGTGAGGGGGGGTGGTTGCGAGGGTGAGGGGGGGTGGTTGCGAGGGTGAGGGGGGGTGGTTGCGAGGGTGAGGGGGGGTGGTTGCGAGGGTGAGGGGGGGGTGGTTGCGAAGGTGAGGGGGGGAGGTTGCGAGGGTGAGGGGGAGGGTGAGAGGGTGAGGGTTGCGAGGGTGAGGGTTGCGAGGGTGAGGGGGGGTTTGCGAGGGTGAGAGGGGGGGTTTGCGAGGGTGAGGGTTGCGAGGGTGAGGGTTGCGAGGGTGAGGGTTGCGAGGGTGAGGGGGGGTTTGCGAGGGTGAGGGGAGGTTTGCGAGGGTGAGGGGTGGTTTGCGAGGGTGAGGGGGGGGTTGCGAGGGTGAGGGGGGGTTGCGAGGGTGAGGGGGGGTTGCGAGGGTGAGGGGGGGGTTGCGAGGGGAGGGGGGGGGTTACGAGGGAGGGGGGGGTGTTGCGAGGGTGAGGGGGGGGTTTGCGAGGGTGAGGGGGGGGTTTGCGAGGGTGTGGGGGGGTTTGCGAGGGTGTGGGGGGGGGTTGCGAGGGTGAGGGGGGGTTGCGAGGGAGATGGGGGTGGGTTGAGAGGGGGGTGGGTTGCGAGGGTGAGGGGGGTGGGTTGCGAGGGTGAGGGGGATGGGTTGCGAGGGTGAGGGGGGGTTGCGAGGGTGAGAGGGGCTGTTGTATTGCGAGGCTGAAGGGGGGTGTTGTGAGGGTGAGGAGGGTGGGTTGCGAGATGGGGGTTGAGGGGTGGAGGGGGCGGGCAAGTGGGGTGCGCGGTTGAGATTGGATGCGCTGGTGAGATGAGGGGGTGTGCGAGTGTGAGGAGAGCGCGCAGGTAAGATGGGGGAGTGAGGGAGGGGCGAGGCTGAGGAGTGAAGGGGAGGGAGAGGGAGATAAAGAAGTGCAGCTGTCGATGGAGTAACCGAGGGAGCTAAAATATAATGTTTTGTTGAGGATTCTTGTGATGCCTCGAAGTCCGCTCCCTGATCAGCTGGCACGGCCGATGCAGTGGAAAGCCTGGCACGGCCCAGGAATAGTCGAGGTTCGCACCCTGATCAGTGCTGGGTTAGCTGGTCTCGATCCGGGCATTAGCACCGCCGCAGTCCATCTTGGTGCCTGTCAGCTTCCAAAGGGATAAGGCAACCGTCCTGGCACTCGTTTGCCCAGAGTCTTCCCGGCTGGTCCTGGTGGAAGTGGGTAGATGTGCGATGGCATCCATTGTACTCTGCCCGTGATGCAACCTGTGGCCGAAGAGCTGGCCGGAAACTCTCGCACGTGCAGAGTGGATGTATCGGTAAAGGGAAGCTGCTGCCCGTGTGACCGTAACTCGGCGAGGGGAAAGAGGGAGAGAACTCGCAGAGGGTGTAGTGTACGCTCCTGTGAGTGTGCTCACAGGTTTCTGGAGCTGTTGAGTTGGGAGTGGCTTAGCCAGTCACGTGACGTTCACAATACGCAATAAAACCCTCGTCAGTTGGGTTCAGGGAATCCACGATGAGGCAGGTGGTTGTGAGCCTGCTGGATGAACTGTAATGTGCAGTGTGATTGTTAAACCTTTGTTAATAAACCAACTCGCTCTCATTAGCAATGTGTTGCTATGAATTCTTAAGCAAAGACACCTTGAAGCAAATACATTACGGGGGCGGGGAATAAATAAATAGAAAGGAAAGGGGCCCCACGCCAGTGTGGGGCCATTCAGGCAGCGACCAAGTCTTCGGTTCTGTTATGAAATATTGTGGCAGTACTTGGTGACCATTCGCGCCCGACACGGATGGCATTTCATTCAGGGGTTCTGCCTGTGCATGAAAAATAACCAGTAACCTGCATCAAAGAAAAACAGGAGGAGGCCATTCAACCCCTCGAGCCTGCTCCGCTATTCAACCAGACCATGGCTGGTCTGCACCCCCAACTCCTTTGCTCCATGTCCCTCGATACCCTTCCCCAACAATAATCTATCGACCTCGCTCTCTCAAGTTCCAATTGACCCCCGCCCCCGCAGCAATTTGGGGTCGGAGTTACAAATTTCCATTACCTTTTGTAAATCCAGTACTCCCTGATTTAATTCCTCAATGGCCCAACTCTAATTTTAAGATTATGTGCCTTTGTTCTCGATTTTCTTCTCTCACCAGAGGAGAGAGTTTCACCATAGCTATCCCTTCGAATCATAAGAACGTAAGAAATAGGAACAGGATTAGACCATAGAAATTTAGAAAATGGGAGCAGGAGTAGACCATATGGCCCCTCGAACCTGCTCCACCATTCAATAACATCATGGCTGATCTAATCATGGACTCAGCTCCACTTCCCCGCCCACTCCCTATAACCCCTTATTCCTTTAACGGTTAAGAAACTGTCTATTTCTTAATTTTTTTCAATGTCCCAGCTTCCACAGCTCTCTGAGGTAGCGAATTCCACAGATTTACGACCCTCACAGAAGAAATTTCTCCTCATCTCTGTTTTAAATGGGCGGCCCCTTATTCTAAGATTATGCCATTTAGTTCTAATCTCCCCATCAGTGGAAATATCCTCTCTGCATCCACCTTGTCAAGCCCCCTCATAATCTTATACATTTCGATTCGATCAGCTCTCATTCTTCTGAATTCCAATGAGTATAGGCCCAACCTACTCAACCTTTCCTCATAAATCAGCCCCCTCATCTCCCAATCAACCTTGTGAACCTTCGAACGTTTTAAACACCTGATCTCCTCTACCTTTCAAACCCCGCCTGAACGGGGGTCCCGGTGAGATTTCGGTGATGGAGCGGGAGCGCATCCCTGTCGGCTCCGTGCAGTCATTGGTCTGCATTTGCTCGGTCGGCATGTCTGGACTGGATTATTGGATAGTGAGGGAATCCAGGGGTAATCGGGAGAGTGCAGGGAAGTGGAGTTGAGATATAAGATCAGCCATGATCTCACTGAATGACGGAGCAGGCTCGAGGGGCCGAATGACCTCCTCCCGCTCCTATTTCTTATGTTATGCTCTTAATTCAAAGCCAGCAAGATTAATGGCAAAGGTAAGTTCATGTACAATGGGGAAAATGGGCTAATTTCCTTCACTTTGCCATCAAGGACAAAGACAAAATTCTTCTGTTCTTCTGCCTTCAAAGTGACTTGCAGCCCAGAAAGCTGATTTGATTAATGGGGTTGCCAACTCCAGGAGGCATCGTCACGTGACCCTCCACCTCTGACCCTCCTCCCCCTCCCCCCCCCCCAAATACTCTCCCGCAATTGGTCCCCCGACATATCCATCCTCGTAGCCCCCCGCCCCCTCGCCAATTGGAAAGTGAGCAGACTCCTCCTTACCTGATTGGTTGTTTCTTCTTGGTCAATCAGCTCCTAGCTTGCAAATGGAAGCCATGAAAGAAACGCACCATTTTATTTTTCTTTAATGCCTCTGTTGATGTTTTTTTTCTGGGTGTTGCTGGTAGCGGTGTCCTCGAGAGGAATCTTTAATTCGTGAAGACACCAGGACAACCCTGCAGGCTTGGCAGAGCCCTATTGACGTTACAATTTCCAAGTGAAATAAAGGCCTCCTTTGCTGGACCCCGGCTTGCAGGCTGCAATGTGCTGGTCTTTGTGGTCGGCCTTCGTGACGGCCTAAGAGTGAACGAGTCCAGTGTTTGCCACTGGGGTCCAGGGGTTCTCCGCGCTGCTTGTTCTATTTATTCGGTTCTATCCATGGGTCTAATTTCAAGACTTTGCTTCTGCAGAAGAAAAAGGCGTAACTTCAGCAAGCAGGCCACAGAGATTTTGAACGAATACTTTTACTCCCATCTCAGTAACCCTTACCCCAGTGAAGAGGCCAAAGAAGAGCTGGCAAAGAAGTGTGGCATCACTGTATCGCAGGTCAGTGTATCCCAGGTTAGGCCCATTTAACCTTCTCACAGGTACTCTTACTATTGTTTCGTGTGCTTTTCTGTTTGAGATGACTTGTGCTTATTGTTGTTGCTTTTGTGATTTGAGTGTCCATCGAATGTATTCAAATGTCATAATTGCTGCACTGCTTGTATCCCCCGGACGGTTAAGGGGCGATCGATTTCAGGTGTTTAACATGATCAAAGGATTTGATCGCCATCAGCCGCTCCAGGCAGCGGGCGGTCGAGGGGGTCGTTCAGCCCGACTGCCTGCCCCTCTTCCGCGCCTGCATCCGAGCCCGGGTGTCCTGGAGATGGAGCACGCGGTGTCCACCGGTACGCTCGCGGCCTTCCGCGAGAGGTGGGCGCCGGAGGGACTGGAGTGCATCATCACCCCCGGCAACCAAATTTTAATTTGATTTTATGTGTTTTAAAGTTTAATTTTTTTTATTGCCGGGTTTTTACTGTCCCCCCCCCGCCCCTTTTATAGGGGGCTCTTGTAAAATTTATGGTTTTAGTGCCCAAAAAACCCCCCCAAAAAATCAGCAAAACAAACACAATAAAAAGGGCACTTGAAAAGTGTTTGGCGTGTCCCCCAGATCAGGGGGCAATTGATTTATTGTTTTACAGCCAAAATTTTTTTTAATAGGTTGGAAAGAGGGCAATGATTTCCTCTGGTGGGGCCAGTCCAAAACAAGGGGGTGTGACCTTGAAATTAGAGCTAGGCCGTTCAGGGCTGATGGTGGAAAGCACTTCTTCACACAAAGGGTGGTGGAAATCTGGAACTTTACCCCTCTTCCCCCTCTTTTCTGACCCCCCCCCCCCCACCCCCAGCCCCTGCAAACAAAAGGCTGGGGAGCCATTTGAAACTTTCAAACCGGAGATTAATAGATTTATGTTGGCTAAGGCTATTGAGGTTTCAAAATTATCATCCTTGTTTTCAAATCCCCCCATGGCCTCGCCCCTCCCTATCTCTGTAATCTCCTCCAACCCCACAACCTCCCTGGGATGTCTGCGCTCCTCTAACTCTGCCCCCCCTGAGCATTCCTGATTAGAATCGCTCAACAATCGGTGGCCGTGCCTTCTGTTGCCCGGGCCCCAAGCTCTGGAACTCCCTGCCTAAACCTCTCCGCCTCTCTTCCCTCCTTCAAGACGCTGCTTAAAACCTACCACTTTGGCCAAGCCCTGCGCTAATTTCTACTTGTGCAGCTCGGTATCAATTTTTTATCTCCATAACACTCCTGTGAAGCGCCTTGGGACGTTTCCCTGTGTTCAAGGCGCTACATAAACATAAGTTGTTGTTGTTGTTACGGAACTGAGGTGGGTAGATGGAGTTGAGCGACAGATCAGCCATGATTGAATTGAATGCCGGAACAGCGTCGAGGGGCTGAATGCCCTGTTCCTGTTCCCATGTACCTCGGCATTATTGGCTGTCCAGTGGGGTTGCCCAAAACTTGTCATTTTGGCCACGTGTGGCTCAGTGGGTAGCACGCACGCTCGCCTCGTAAGTCAGAAAGTTGTGGGTTCAAGTCCCCGCCCCAGGGTCTTGAGCGCCTAATCTAGGCTGACACTCCCAGTACAGTGCTGCAGGGGTGCAGCGCTGTCTGAGGTGCTGTCTTTTGGATGACACATTAAACCGAGGCCCCGCCTGCCCTCTGGTGCCAAAGGTCCCACGGCACTATTTTGTCGCAGCACAGGAGAGTTATCCCCGGTGTCCTGGGGCCAATATTTATCCCCCAACCAACATCACTAAAACAGATTATCTGCGTCATTATCACATTGCTGTTTGCGGGAGCTTGCTGTGCGCAAATTGGCTGCCGCGTTTCCCACATTACAACAGTGACTACACTCCAAAAGCACTTCATTGGCTGTAAAGTGCTTTGGGATGTCTTGAGGTCATGAAAAGCGCTGTATAAATGCACGTCTTTTTTTCTTAATTACTTTGGCTGCACAGCAGGGTTGTCCCAGCTGTGGCCTGGTGACCATATATGGGCCATGATTCTAGTAGCTGGATCAAAATACTGGAGTTCCCTAGCTACCACCATCAGTATAAGAACCAAGAAGGCCTGCCAGAATTAGGGGCATCAAGTCTGGGCAATAAATGCTGGCTTTGCGAGCATCACCCACGTGCTGAGAACAAAATTGTGTTTGTGTTTCTCTCTCGCGCGCTTGTCTTGATTGAATTCCGTAGGCCTTGGGGCTTTTAGACAGGGCTGCTGTCTGTAGTTATTGCCTCAGTAACATCGCCCGACTCCATCCCTGCCTCAGCTCCTCTGCTACTGAAGCCCTCATCCATGCCTTTGTTACCTCCGGACTCGACTATTCCAACGCTGTCCCATCTTCCATGCTACTTAAACGTGAGCTCGTCGAAAACTCGGCAGCCCGTGTCCTAACTCGCACCAAGTCCCGCTCACCCATCACCCCTTGTGCTCGCTGACCTACATCGGCTCCCGTTCCGGCAGCACCTCGATTTGAAACATTCTCATCCTTGTCTTTAAATCCCTCCATGGCCCTCGACCCTCCCGATCTCTGTAACCCCCTCCAGCCCCATAACCCCCCCCCCTGAGATCTCTGTGCTCCTCCAATTTTATGCTTAGTACCTGGGTGATGCTAGCCAATTCTGCCCTTTTGCACATCCCTGATTGTAATCGCTCCACCATCGGTGGCCGTGCCTGCAGCTGCCTGGGCTCCTCCTTTTAAGACGTTCTTTAAAACCTTCCTCTTTGAACAAGCTTTTGGTCACCCGTCCTAATATCTCCTTATGTGACTGGCTGTCAAATTGTCATTGATAACCGCTCCTGTGCCGTGCCTTGGGACGTTTTACTAGGTTAAAGGTGTTATATGGCCTACTCGTGCTCCTATTTCTTATGTTCTTATGTAGGTGAGTGTGGATGTTAGAGTACAGGATCAGATCCTTGGAGCTTGGGGACAACAAAGAGGAGATTTGATAGAGTGTTTAAAATCATGACGGGTTTAGAGCGAGTAAATGAAGCGAAACAGTTTCCAGTGGCTGAGACAGCACAGATTGAAGGTGATAAATAAAGGAACAAGAGGCAACATGAGGAAAAACAATGTTTTAAGCAATGGGTGGTTAGGATTTGGAACGCACTGCCTGATAGGCTGGAGGAAACAGATTCAATTGTAGCTTTCAAAAGGAACTGGATAAATATGTGAAGGGGAAAAAATTGCAGGGTTATGGGGAGAAGTGGGGAAGTGGGAGTAATTGGATTGCTCTACGAAAGAGCCGGTGCAGACTCGATGGGCCGAATGGCCTCCTTCTGTGCTGTACTATTCTATGGTTCGATATAATCGCAAGTTGTTGGTGACCAGGTAGCCATTTTGGACTGTGGACCTTGAACTTGTTGGGCTGTCCCAGAATGCAGTGGGTACCTCGGCACCGCCGCCTCTATTGGTCACCCTTCCGCTTGTGTCCCTCCTGTCGGACTCGAGTTGCGACTCAGTTCCATGGCTGCCGTGGCCAACTTGTGCCTTCCTCGGCTGACCACTCCTCCGTACTGGGCCCAGACTGCAAGCGGTAGGCCTTCACACAAGGGCATCTGCCGGTGACTCGTTGCACGGTGAGACGCCATGGGAACGGGAGGGCTGATTGCAGCGGCCTGTTGTCGCTGTTCCGGGGTTAGGCCATGGGCTTTCCTGGTCTGCCACAATGCAGGACACGGCTTACTGCACCATGTCAAAGGGCCCAGCAAGGAAACTCGATTATTATTCAGCTGGATAATAGCTCAAGTTTAGACAATCCTACAGGATCATCACTCCAGTCCCTGACATCCAAACATGGTGCCCCATTTTTAAGGAGCTGAGCATAACTGATGAGAACATTGAGGATTGAGACCTCAGAGTAGGATCATTACTCCATGTTTTACAACAGCTTTGGTTGGTCAAGTACAGCACTGTTTAGATACAGAGTAAAGCTCCCTCTACATTGTCCCATCAAACACTCCCAGGTCAGGTACAGCACGGGTTAGATACAGAGTAAAGCTCCCTCTATGTCGAGGAACCAACTAGGGGGGAGGCCATCTTAGACTGGGTGTTGTGTAATGAGAGAGGATTAATTAGCAATCTCATTGTGCGAGGCCCCTTGGGGAAGAGTGACCATAATATGGTGGAATTCTGCATTAGGATGGAGAATGAAACAGTTAATTCAGAGACCATGGTCCAGAACTTAAAGAAGGGTAACTTTGAAGGTATGAGGCATGAATTGGCTAAGATAGATTGGTTAATGATACTTAAGGGGTTGACTGTGGATGGGCAATGGCAGACATTTAGAGAACGCATGGATGAATTACAACAATTGTACATTCCTGTCTGGCGTAAAAATAAAAAAGGGAAGGTGGCTCAACCGTGGCTATCTAGGGAAATCAGGGATAGTATTAAAGCCAAGGAAGTGGCATACAAATTGGCCAGAAATAGCAGCGAACCTGAGGACTGGGAGAAATTTAGAACTCAGCAGAGGAGGACAAAGGGTTTGATTAGGGCAGGGAAAATGGAGTACGAGAAGAAGCTTGCAGGGAACATTAAGGCGGATTGCAAAAGTTTCTATAGGTATGTAAAGAGAAAGAGGTTAGTAAAAACAAACGTAGGTCCCCTGCAGTCAGAATCAGGGGAAGTCATAACGGGGAACAAAGAAATGGCAGACCAATTGAACAAGTACTTTGGTTCAGTATTCACTAAGGAGGACACAAACAACCTTCCGGATATAAAAGTGGTCAGAGGGTCTATTAAAGAGGAGGAACTGAGGGAAATCTTTATTAGTCGGGAAATTGTGTTGGGGAAATTGATGGGATTGAAGGCCGATAAATCCCCAGGGCCTGATGGACTGCATCCCAGAGTACTTAAGGAGGTGGCCTTGGAAATAGCGGATGCATTGACAGTCATTTTCCAACATTCCATTGACTCTGGATCAGTTCCTATCGAGTGGAGGGTAGCCAATGTAACCCCACTTTTTAAAAAAGGAGGGAGAGAGAAAGCAGGGAATTATAGACCGGTCAGCCTGACCTCAGTAGTGGGTAAAATGATGGAATCAATTATTAAGGATGTCATAGCAGCGTATTTGGAAAATGGTGACATGATAGGTCCAAGTCAGCATGGATTTGTAAAAGGGAGATCATGCTTGACAAATCTTCTGGAATTTTTTGAGGATGTTTCCAATAAAGTGGACAAAGGAGTACCAGTTGATGTGGTGTATTTGGACTTTCAGAAGGCTTTCGACAAGGTCCCACACAGGAGATTAATGTGCAAAGTTAAAGCACATGGGATTGGGGGTAGTGTGCTGACGTGGATTGAGAACTGGTTGTCAGACAGGAAGCAAAGAGTAGGAGTAAATGGGTACTTTTCGGAATGGCAGGCAGTGACTAGTGGGGTACCGCAGGGTTCTGTGCTGGGGCCCCAGCTGTTTACATTATACATTAATGATTTAGACGAAGGGATTAAATGTAGTATCTCCAAATTTGCGGATGACACTAAGTTGGGTGGCAGTGTGAGCTGCGAGGAGGATGCTATGAGGCTACAGAGTGACTTGGATAGGTTAGGTGAGTGGGCAAATGCGTGGCAGATGAAGTATAATGTGGATAAATGTGAGGTTATCCACTTTGGTGGTAAAAACAGAGAGACAGACTATTATCTGAATGGTGACAGATTAGGAAAAGGGAAGGTGCAACGAGACCTGGGTGTCATGGTACATCAGTCATTGAAGGTTGGCATGCAGGTACAGCAGGCGGTTAAGAAAGCAAATGGCATGTTGGCCTTCATAGCGAGGGGATTTGAGTACAGGGGCAGGGAGGTGTTGCTACAGTTGTACAGGGCCTTGGTGAGGCCACACCTGGAGTATTGTGTACAGTTTTGGTCTCCTAACTTGAGGAAGGACATACTTGCTGTTGAGGGAGTGCAGCGAAGATTCACCAGACTGATTCCCGGGATGGTGGGACTGACCTATCAAGAAAGACTGAATCAACTGGGCTTGTATTCACTGGAGTTCAGAAGAGTGAGAGGGGACCTCATAGAAACGTTTAAAATTCTGACGGGTTTGGACAGGTTGGATGCAGGAAGAATGTTCCCAATGTTGGGGAAGTCCAGAACCAGGGGTCACAGTCTAAGGATAAGGGGTAAGCCATTTAGGACCGAGATAAGGAGAAACTTCTTCACCCAGAGAGTGGTGAACCTGTGGAATTCTCTACCACAGGAAGTAGTTGAGGCCAATTCACTAAATATATTCAAAAGGGAGTTAGATGAAGTCCTTAGTACTCGGGGGATCAAGGGGTATGGCGTGAAAGCAGGAAGTGGGTACTGAAGTTTCATGTTCAGCCATGAACTCGTTGAATGGCGGTGCAGGCTAGAAGGGCTGAATGGCCTGCTCCTGCACCTATTTTCTATGTTTCTATGTTTCTACACTGTCCCATCAAACACTCCCAGGGCAGATACAACATGGGTTAGATACAGAGTAAAGCTCCCTCTACACTGTCCCATCAAACACTCCCAGGGTTGGCACAGCACGGGTTAGATACAGAGTGAAGCTCCCTCTACACTGTCCCATCAAATACTCCCAGGGCAGGTACAGCATGGGTTAGATACGGAGTAAAGCTCCCTCTGCACTATCCCATCAAACACTCCCAGGGCAGGTACAGCACGGGTTAGATACAAAGTAAAGCTCCCTCTGCACTGTCCCATCAAACACTCCCAGAGCAGGTACAGCACGGGTTAGATACAAAGTAAAGCTCCCTCTGCACTGTCCCATCAAACACTCCCAGGGCAGGTACGGCACGGGTTAGATACAGAGTAAAACCCATTTAAACATTGCTGTGCTCTTTTGTCCTTCCAGTGTCTGGCTCCTGGGATGTTTCTCAGTTCTAACTGGGTTTCTAGATTTACTTTCCATTCCACTTGTGGCGAATGGAACATTTTTGAGCAGCAACCGGGGAGTGGGCTGACCTTTTGCCCTGGGATCTATACCTGGAGCGGGGGATTGGGTGTCACGTTAGCGCTGAAGTTTTCATTATTAAAGTGCACTGGGATCCTGTCCAAGAGGCTGTGACAAATGGAAGGATCTTTAAGTGAAATAACTTGGGAGGATGATGTTGTGTCTGAGTTTGTGAGATGCAGTGGATAAGTGCAGGAGAGAGTAACACAATACCGCAGAGATTCTGTAATGAAATTGCAAAAATTCCTTTTGGGTTTGCTAATCTTCAGCTGTCATGAGATCTGACACAATCGAAGTGAGGCTTTTAAATCAAGTGTAATGCGACACTTATTAACCGCCTTCCTCCCCCTGAAGGTGCTGATGTGTTCCTCACTCCCGTCCCTTCCCCAAAGGTGTTGATGCGTTCGGGGGTACAGTTCCTCACTCCCACCCCTCCCCCAAAGGTGCTGATCGGTTAATAGAATCATAGAAATTTACAGCACGGAAGGAGGCCATTTCGGCCCATCGTGTCTGCGTCGGTCGACAAAAAGCTATCCAGTCTAATCCCACTTTCCAGCTCTAGGTCCGTAGTCCTGTAGTTTACGGCACTCCAGGTACTTGTTAAATGTGGTGAGGGTTTCTGCCTCTACCACCTTTGGGTTCCAGACCCCCACCACCCTCTGGGTGAAGAAATTTCCCCTCAAAACCTCCCCCCAATTACTTTAAATCTAGGCCCCCTAGTTGTTGACCCCTCTGCCAAGGGAACCAGGTCCGTCCTGTCCACTCTTTCCAGGCCCCTCATAAATTTATACACCTCAATCAGGTCTCCCCTCAGCCTTCTCTGCTTCAAAGAAAATAACCCCAGCATCTCCAATCTTTCCTCACAGCTAAAGTTCTCCAGTCCAGGCAACATCCTCGTAAATCTCCTCTGTAGAGCAACCACATCCTTCCTGTAATGTGGCAACCAGAACTGCACACTGCACTGTTCTGGGGTACAGTCCCTCATTCTCCCCTGAAGGGCATTCTTCACGTGTGCACCTTGAATAGTCAGAGTAGGGGGACCATTCATTGACTATGTGGTGACGGAGCCATGGAAGTTTGAGCCTGTTGATCTTGGCCTCCTCCCCAGTGCCCACTTGCATGCATCCAGATCAGCCACGATTTAATTGAACGGGGCGGAATGTGCCCGAGGGGCTGAATGGCCTCCTCTGTTCCGCTGTTGCTGGTGGGGGTCGGGGAGGGGGGGGGGGCGGGTGGCGGAAGGATGGTGCAGGCTTCAAGCCCCCTGCCGTAGTGCTGGCCGGGAATGGGGTGGGGGAGAGGGCGCCGGTGGGGAAGCGGTTCACAAGGCGAGACACGGGCGGGCCCGTGGTTTGGGATTGCCCTTGCTCCTCCTCCTCCTCCTCCTCACTGTGCCGGCTCCCTGTTGACTCTGCAGCTGGCGTTCCCTCCAGATTGCCGTGCGTGGAGTTGGTGATCTAGCCATGAGGTGAGTTTGGTTGGTTGTTGCCCTCCCCAAGGTGGCGGCTTTGCCCTCCCCAAGATGGCGGCTTTGCCCGGTCGCGACGCCAGAAGCGCCTGCGCGACTTGCGGAGCGCGGAACTCTGGGTGTCTTTTCCGAAGCCGTTGCCTGATCTGATCTCTGTCTCCCTCTAGGTGTCCAACTGGTTTGGAAACAAGCGAATTCGGTATAAGAAGAACATTGGTAAGTTCCAGGAGGAGGCTAACATTTACGCTGTTAAGACCGCCGTGAATGCGACCGCAGCCTCTCAGAACAGTCAAGCAAACTCGCCCACCACTCCCACCTCAGCAGGTAGGCAGATAACCTAGCAACAGTATCCTCTGCACTGATTGGCTCTGTTGCTCTTTCAACACGACAACCAAAGGGGGGGAAAAAAAAACCTGATTGGGCTGGAACAAAAAGGTTTTCCTCCCGGATGACATTAACCATACCTGCCAGTCTTATTTAACTTTTTTTTTTTTTGTTTTGTTTTATTTATCTTGTTTTTCCTTCCTGTGATTGCGTTTTTCTGGTGTCTTGTCTTTTGGTGCCCCTGTCCTGCGGAGATTGTGAGTCCTTGGGGGCGGGGGTTAATTTCTGTTTTAAGCCTCGTTCGCTGTGTTTACACATCTGTGTATTATTTTTCACTGTGATGTCGTTAGCTTTCCCCACCCAGCCTCCTCCCCCCCCCCCCCCCCCCCCCAAAAGTGTCGGAAAAGTCTCCGATGGATATCGGCACCGACTGATGTGATATTGGGCAATGCAGTTTAGGAAGGTCCTGGCTTGAATTTCTGGCCCATTCTGAGTTCACTGAACTCCAACATCGATTGCGGCCCCCTCTGAGCTTGGGAGGGGGACATTTGCAGCGTTGCCTATAGATTTTGGTAACTGTTGAGCTAATCGAACAATTGCATAGATGGCAAAGGGCTGGGGGGGCGTTATTTTTTTGCTCTGTGAAGTTCTCACTGCCCTTTGCTCAAGCTGACTATCCCCTCGAGCGCTCTCCCCTTACTCCCACCCCTTGTGCTCAAACTCTCTCGCTATCTCCCCTTGCCCGCTTGCACCCCCTCTCTTGTGCGCTCTCCGGCCCCTCGCCCGCTCTCCGGCCCCTCGCCCGCTCTCGATCTCCGGCCCCTGCCCCGCTCCCGCCCCTCGTCTCGCCTGCTCTCAACCCCCCCCCTCGTTCCCCCCTCCACTCGCCCCCCCCCTCCCCGCCACCTCACTCAGGTCACAAGTTAACGATAACCCAACTGCTGATTTCTGAACAGTATCCCGTGACCCCGGCTGGCAAAGCCCTGGACAGTGACAGCTGTTTAACCATGGAGGCATCACTCCAGATCCCGGCCTCCCCGGTCATGCTTTTTTCCGGCGGGATCACTGGATAGCGAACACGAGTGGGAATCCAGGCTTGATTATTAATTGGTTATAATTTCTCCCCAGCCCAGGGGCTGAGGCCGGACGTGGTATTCACTGGCTGCCTCGGCTAAAAGCAGCGCCCCCTGGCCTGGCATGGCTCAGTCCCACATCCAGCGGTGCCGTGACCCACTGAACCAAGAATTGCATCATTCCAATTCATTTAAAAACATTTTGTCAATAGTTGTTGTTTACACTCCAAGCAGCGATTTTTATAGTGGAGGGGAGGGGAGAGCAGGAGCTTGACCTGGTGTTCTTGCTGTGTACCGGTACACAGAGGAGCTGAATTACTGCACCATTCTCGGCTGTGTCTCCACAGCTCGGGGGGGGAAAACATTCTCCATATTGGTTGAGGCTTTTACCTGGGTGGCGGAGGGCTAAAACGTATACAGACTTGAGTGTTTATTTCAGAAAACCATCCCGCAAACAGGGGTGCTGGGTGGGTGGGAGGGGGAAGTGGGGGACTTGCAATTAATGGCAAAGTTTATCTCGACCGAAAAGTGAAATTCAGCTCTTCCGGGGCCAAGCTCTCTTCTCTCCGTCCCTCCTTATCCAGTGCTGGTTTTTGGCCTTTTCATCAGAGGCGTTCACAGCCGGTGAAGTGTGCAAGGCAGGATTCACTTCTTAATGTCCTTTTTCTTTCTGATTCCTTGCGACGGTTTATTTGGACACCAGGTTCAGCGACGATTCGTGGACTTTACTTTTTCCGGGGGGGGTGGGGGGGGGGAGGAAGAGAAAAATCCGCTGACTGCGTGGTTGGGGTTGCCAACCTCGGTTGCCTGGAGGTTTGACCTCCTGCCTTCAGGTGTCCCGCTCCCTCCCCCGCCCGTCCCATTGGCTGCTCAACATGGCCTCCCTCACAGAGCTCCGCATCACCACCCCCCCTCACCCCCCTGCATTTGAAAGCCAATTGGATGGTTCTTAAGCATAAATCAAACCACCCAACTTCAATATTTCTTCAACTAATAAACAAAACTGTTCAGAAAAAGTGGAGGGAAAAAAAACTTAAAAAAAAAAAATACCCCTACGATTTCTCCAATCTTCAATTCCTGGCGACTCCAGGCCAATCCCAGAGGCTTGGCAATCCTGTGCGCAGCAGCAGAACTGGGAGGCTTCTTTTGGGCTTTGTGGTTTTCTACTTTCAGCAGCTGCTTTGGGTCCAGGCCCCCCGGAGTGAAGCCTCAGGCCGACCTAACACCAGGGTTACCACCTGTGTACCTTTGCTCGACCGGCTGGAGTCCGTCTTGAGCAGACTCCCACCGCTCCCCCGGATTCAGTGAGCGGAAGGGCGGGGGGGGGGAAGGAGAATGGTGTTGGGCAGGGGTGGGGAATTCGAGAAAGAGATGAGGAAAGAAGTGCACCAGGCAGATGACGCGACTCTGCTTCCACTTTGCTGGGCTTGGAGGAAGGGCGGTTTTTGCTTGACAAGATTTCTCTCCTCTCAGCCCCCCTGCTTCTCCCACCACGAAAGGTATCGAAGCTGACTGGTTAACTGGCATGATTCTCTCAAATAGAACGGTGATGGGCCTATGCATTAAGGATATCTTTGCAGTTGATGTTTCTCTCCATCTCAACCCATCTTGCTCTACCCAAACCTGCTGCCCTCCGCTCTCTTTCTCTTTCACTAAGCCCTACTCCCCTGCCACTCGTGCTCAGTCCCAGGTCCCATCGCACGCGCCCCCTCTCTCTACGCCCCCCCCCCACCATCTCTCGACTGCGCCCCCCCACCCCCGCCGTCCCGACCGCGCCCTCTCTCCGCCATTCAGTCTCTCACTCGCACTCTCCCTTTCTCTATCTCTGCCAGTCTCTCTAGCTCTCTCTCTCTCTCTCTCTCTCTCTCTCTCTCTCTCTCCGCCACTCAGTCTTTCTCTTTCTCTTTCTCTCACTCGCTCTCCCCGCCGCACTCTCTTCCGCCCCCCCCCCCCCCACCGCTGCTCGCTCCCCGCCGCTCGCTCGCTCGCGCTCTCTCTCCCCCCTCCCCCCGCTCGCTCGCTCTCTCTCTCCACTGCCTGCTCACTCTCTCTCTCACTCCCCGACGCCCGCTCGCGCCCACGCTCTCTCTCTCCCTCCCTCTCTCTCTCTCCCTCCCGCTCTCTCTCTCTCTCTCTCCTGCTCCCTCTCTCTCCCGCGCTCTCTCTCTCCCGCGCTCTCTCTCTCCCGCGCTCTCTCTCTCCCGCGCTCTCTCTCTCCCGCGCTCTCTCTCTCCCGCGCTCTCTCTCTCCCGCGCTCTCTCTCTCCCGCGCTCTCTCTCTCCCGCGCTCTCTCTCTCCCGCGCTCTCTCTCTCCCGCGCTCTCTCTCTCCCGCGCTCTCTCTCTCCCGCGCTCTCTCTCTCCCGCGCTCTCTCTCTCCCGCGCTCTCTCTCTCCCGCGCTCTCTCTCTCCCGCGCTCTCTCTCTCCCGCGCTCTCTCTCTCCCGCGCTCTCTCTCTCCCGCGCTCTCTCTCTCCCGCGCTCTCTCTCTCCCGCGCTCTCTCTCTCCCGCGCTCTCTCTCTCCCGCGCTCTCTCTCTCCCGCGCTCTCTCTCTCCCGCGCTCTCTCTCTCCCGCGCTCTCTCTCTCCCGCGCTCTCTCTCTCCCGCGCTCTCTCTCTCCCGCGCTCTCTCTCTCCCGCGCTCTCTCTCTCCCGCGCTCTCTCTCTCCCGCGCTCTCTCTCTCCCGCGCTCTCTCTCTCCCGCGCTCTCTCTCTCCCGCGCTCTCTCTCTCCCGCGCTCTCTCTCTCCCGCGCTCTCTCCTCTCCCCGCGCTCTCCCTCTCCCGCGCTCTCTCTCTCCCGCGCTCTCTCTCTCTCTCCCGCGCTCTCTCTCTCTCTCCCGCGCTCTCTCTCTCTCTCCCGCGCTCTCTCTCTCTCTCCCGCGCTCTCTCTCTCTCTCCCGCGCTCTCTCTCTCTCTCCCGCGCTCTCTCTCTCTCCCGCGCTCTCTCTCTCTCTCCCGCGCTCTCTCTCTCTCTCCCGCGCTCTCTCTCTCTCTCCCGCGCTCTCTCTCTCTCTCCCGCGCTCTCTCTCTCTCTCTCCCGCGCTCTCTCTCTCTCTCTCTCCCGCGCTCTCTCTCTCTCTCTCCCGCGCTCTCTCTCTCTCTCTCTCTCTCTCCCGCGCTCTCTCTCTCCCGCGCTCTCTCTCTCCCGCGCTCTCTCTCTCCCGCGCTCTCTCTCTCTCTCCCGCGCTCTCTCTCTCTCTCTCCCGCGCTCTCTCTCTCTCTCTCTCCCCGCGCTCTCTCTCTCCCGCGCTCTCTCTTCCCGCGCTCTCTCTCTCCCGCGCTCTCTCTCTCCCGCGCTCTCTCTCTCCCGCGCTCTCTCTCTCCCGCGCTCTCTCTCTCCCGCGCTCTCTCTCTC